>NC_069501.1:1171472713-1171697713 GCF_027579735.1 Bombina bombina | reverse complement strand
GGTGATATCAGCTTCTAAGTGTTATGACACTCTACAGGTGTAAGGAAATCTGCAATATATTGCTCTTAACGTATATATATATATATATATATATATATATATATATATATATATATATATATATATATATATACAGTATATATATATATGTATATATATATATATATATATATATATATTTATATATATATATATATATATATATATATATATATATATATATATATTATATTTATATGTTAAGAGCAATATACTGCAGATTTCCTTACACCTGTAGAGTGTCATAACACTTAGAAGCTGATATCGCCTGTATAATTAATATATATTAAGTATGCCACACATTGCAAACGTGTGGGATGAATGTTAAACATTGACTTAACTCTGAGATATTTTTGCCCACTCGTTTTTGTAATCCTGGTAGCTACAACTTACTACCTAGCAGTATTGGACCCTGTATTACGATAAGGGCATTTTGCTTTTAACCAGTAAATTGTGAATCAACTATCCACTATTTGATATTACCAGTTACATCTAACACCGACAGTACGTCTATTGACACATGTGAGTGGTGTTTATTATGATCAGTATGCCATAATGTACATTTCCTGTTTATAATCACAGGTGATAGAAATTCTTCTATCAGAGTAATTCACAATCCAGCAATAAGCAGTATCTGTTTATTTGCTGCACACTGGCTAAATAATATGTGACATTGACACTTGCAATTAAAGATACAGTATCTTTTAGCTTACAACCTTAGCTCGCTAGTAATTTACATTTATCACCAAGAGTGCAATAAAAAAAAAACAATTTCACGCATTATAGAGTGCAATATTAACACAACAATTTAATTCACTCTTGGGTAATTAATTGCGATATTCAGCTGAAGTTGTTAGTATTAACATCAGTATCTAACATTTTACTAGTATCTTGAACGCAACATTATATACCATGTGAATTACCTTGCAAACGTATATAATCACTACATTCGGTACCCAAGAGTGTTTTTAATAAAATTATTAGACATGTGCGTTTGGTTTCGTTCCGAATTTAAATTCGGACAAATTTGTCAAATTCGGAGATATCTAACGAATAAATCCGAATTAGTTTGGATTTATTCGTAACATTCGGATGGCCATGGACTAATCACAATTACACTAGTATTGTACTGTATATTAGGTTATATCACTCTGCTATGGGTTATACCTAATATTACAGTACATAATACTAGTCTAATACACAGCACATCCCACCTAACACATACCGAACTTCCCTATTGACGAATCGAATCCGAACTGAATACATCTGAATTTATTCAAATCCGAACAAATCCGAAACAAATGCATCCAAATTCGAATTCGAAAACATCCAAATCGACCCAAAACGAACCGAAACAATTTTTTTCACTGCGCACAGGTCTAAAAATTATCCTAATTTTATTTTGACCCCAATAAAAGTTATATTTTAAATTTTGTTTCGGTCTTTCCCATTTCTACTCTCTAATGTTCAGTTAGTGACAAGTTACTTCCTACACTTAACTATTAATAAGAAATAGACCCTGGAGTGCTACAAGTGTATTCTTTTATATTCTTTGTGTTAATTCAGTTCATACACAGCACCCATTCCCTGTCAGACTTGGTGGCTAAATTAAGGACAAAGGGTCTATCTAATTAAAGTAGTGCCATTGGTATCTCCAATGTAATATGATATTTCTAGTCTGATCTGTCAATATACGTAAAATACAGGATAGGTACATCCCCCGGCCCTGCCGTTATTGTGCTTGATTTCTATACCAACCCATGATGCTTGGTGCTGTTTGGTGTAACATGATGAGTCATGATATGACGTTGTTGCCACCCCTCCACCCCTTGTGTTTGGTAATGGCGACCGCATGAACATAGTGAGTAAGGTATTCTGATACTTAATAACCGCTATTTAGAGTATGAGTCTTATTTTCTACATAACGAATGTTGTTAAAATACGAGTAGATCATACTAATATAATAGATTTGATTGAACATGTATTTGGATGTCTGGTGTGTGTGTATATATATATATATTTGTCCATAATCCCATATTATTAAACACATTGGTGATAACACTATATAATGGTTTTAACACTTCACATGAATACATACTTTTATTTTCTGATGACCTTAATTATTGATTTGCAATGTGTTACACTATGTGTGTTTTTTATTGTTTTTATTGTATATGAAGTTGTTAAGTCAACTTGCATGTGAAATCACTTGTTATACTTCTAGCTGATTTGCTAGGCTGTGTTGGAGGAGGGGCAGGTCTCGGGAAGAATTTCTTCTCCCGATAAACATTTTGGAGTTGAGAGCGATATTCAATGCGCTCCAGGCATGGCCTCAACTAGCGGAGGCCAAATTCATCAGTTTTCAGTCGGACAACTTGATGACTGTTGCGTACATCAATCATCAGGGGGGAACAAAGAGTTCCCTGGCGATGAGGGAGGTATCCAAGATCATCAAATGGGCAGAGGATCACTCCTGCCATCTATCAGCAATTCACATCCCAGGAGTGGACAACTGGGAAGCGGATTATCTGAGTCTTCAGACTTTCCATCCGGGGGAGTGGGAACTCCACCTGGAGGTTTTTTTGCTCAGCTGACCCAGCTATGGGGCATTACAGATCTGGATCTGATGGCATCACGTCAGAACTTCAATGTTACACGTTACAGGTCCAGGGATCCCAAGGCGACATTGGTAGATACCTTAGTAGCGCCTTGGTCGTTCAATCTAGCTTATATCTTTCCACCGTTTCCCCTTCTCCCCCGGCTAGTAGCCAGGATCAAGCAGGATAAGGCTTCGGTAATTCTAATAGCTCCTGCGTGGCCACGCAGGACTTGGTATGCAGACCTGGTGAATATGTCATCGGTTCCACCATGGAAGCTGCCTTTGAGGCAGGACCTTCTAATTCAAGGTCGATTCGAACATCCAAACCTAGTTTCTCTGCAACTGACTGCTTGGAGATTGAACGCTTGATTCTAGCTAAACGTGGGGTTTCGGAATCAGTTATAGATACTCTGATCCAGGCTAGAAAGCCTGTCACCAGGAAAATTTACCATAAGATATGGCAGAAATATCTTTGCTGGTGCGAATCCAAGGGTTATTCATGGAGTAAGATTAGGATTCCAAGGATACTATCTTTTCTCCAAGAAGGATTGGAGAAAGGTCTGTCAGCTAGTTCTTTTAAGGGACAGATATCTGCTCTGTCTGTTTGGTTACACAAGCGTCTGGCAGCCATGCCAGATATTCAGGGTTTGTACAGGCTTTAGTCAGAATCAAGCCTGTCTACAGACCTGTGGCTCCTCCATGGAGTCTAAATTTAGTTCTTTCAGTTCTTCAAGGGGTTCCGTTTGAACCTCTACATTCCATAGATATTAAGTTACTATCTTGGAAAGTTTTGTTTTTTTGTAGCTATTTCTTCTGCTAGAAGAGTTTCTGAATTGTCTGCTTTGCAGTGTAATTCACCCTATCTGGTGTTTCATACAGATAAGGTCATTTTACGTACCAAACCTGGTTTTCTTCCAAAAGTGGTTTCCAATAAGAATATCAACCAGGAAATAGTTGTTCCTTCTCTGTGTCCTAATCCAGTTTCTAACAAGGAACGTATGTTACACCATCTTGATGGGGTTCGTGCTTTAAAGTTTTATCTAAAAGCAACTAAAGACTTCAGACAAACATCGTCCTTGTTTGTCGTCTATTCTGGCAAGAGGAGAAGTCAAAAGGCGACTGCGACCTCTCTGTCTTTCTGGCTGAAAAGCATCATCCGGTTGGCTTATGAGACTGCTGGAAGGCAGCCTCCTGAACGAATTACAGCTCACTCTACTAGAGCTGTGGCTTCCACATGGGCTTCCAAGAATGAGGCTTCTGTTGAACAGATTTGTAAGGCAGCGACTTGGTCTTCACTGCATACGTTTGCCAAATTTTACAAATTCATTACTTTTGCTTCTTCGGAGGCTATTTTTGGGAGAAAGGTTTTGCAAGCAGTGGTGCCTTCCGTTTAGGTTACCTGACTTGTTCCCTCCCTTCATCCGTGTCCTAAAGCTTTGGTATTGGTTCCCACAAGTAAGGATGAAGCCGTGGACCGGATACACCAATGTAGGAGAAAACAGAATTTATGTTTACCTGATAAATTTCTTTCTCCTACGGTGTATCCGGTCCACGGCCCGCCCTGGCATTTTGGTCAGGTTTAAATTTATTTTTTGTAAACTACAGTCACCAATGCACCTTATGGTTCTCCTTTTTCTCCTAAACGTCGGTCGAATGACTGGGGGGCGGAGCCTGAGGGGAGCTATATGGACAGCTCTGCTGTGTGCTCTCTTTGCCACTTCCTGTAGGGGAAGAGAATATCCCACAAGTAAGGATGAAGCCGTGGACCGGATACACCGTAGGAAAAAGAAATTTATCAGGTAAACATAAATTCTGTTTTTTTTTATCAAGCCCCATAGAAGTCTATGGGGAGAGGGATTTGGAGCAGCCACAATATCTGAAGTCCACACGTTATTGTGCCTAAGGGGCCTATCTATCAAGCTCCGAATGGAGCATGAAAGCCCGTGTTTCTGGCAAGCCTGCAGACTCGCCAGAAACAGCAGTTATGAAGCAGTGGCCTAAAGACCGCTGCTGCATAACCCTGTCCACCTGCTCTGAGCAGGCGGACAGACATCGCCAGAATTCAACACGATCGAGTACAATTGGGTTGATTGACACCCCCTGCTGGCGGCCCATTGGCTGTGAGTCTGCAGGGGGCGGCGTTGCACCAGCAGCTCTTGTGAGCTGCTGGTGCAATGCTGAATCTGGAGAGTGTATTGCTCTCCGCATTCAGCGAGGTCTTGCGGACCTGATCCGCACTGTCGGATCAGGTCTGCAAGACCTTTAATAAATAGGCCTCATGGTCTTTCACTCATGTCCTTACTTTTTTATCCATGCTGATTTGGGTGAGCTCATTTTAAATCAAATTTGACTAATTATAATTTAACATTTGTAACTGCTGCCCATTTGTTTGCATAACATGAATATTTTGAGTTAAATATTAAAGTCCCTTTAAAGGTTAACAATGTCAATGACAAAAATATCATGTTGGCAGCACAGTTATTCAGTGCTTTGGATATAAGATATTTTTCTCATGTATTCATTTCATTATAATTCAAACCCCATTCAATTTTACAAACTTGTTTCTTTTTCCATTTATACACTTTTATATGCACTCACCAGCTGTACATCTGTTCCAAACTGTCAGGATAAAACTATGGGAAATGAAATGTTGTGTCATTCCAACTCGTCGTTAGTGCATGACTGTCATCTTTATGTGGCTCATTACAAACAATTAATATGCAGAAGGCTTAGAATATACTGATTATATGTCAATAAGAAAGTTTTATGGCCATATGAATAAAATGATAAATTCTACCAATAGCAATAAACTACTCCAAATCATCTGAACTTGATGTTTGTACAAAGTAGTGAAATGTTTGACTTTAATTACAAAAAGAAAGAAACCCAATAGCATTTTTTTATTAGTAAAAACTGTTTAATTGTTCATTAATGGGACATAAAATAATTATATTATTGATGCAGGTTTTAAAAAATGACTGAATTTCAAGACAAATGAATAGGTGGTAGAAAAGGGTGTCTACTTTCTAGGGGGAAAATAGTCAAACTAATTAGAATAAATTTTCATACACCTAGATTACGAGTTTTGAGCTCTATAGGGAAAGTAAAGAATGCAACAAAAGTTGCGTTATTTAACCCCCTATAGCGCTCCCACTACAAGTTTAAAAAAACCTGCTTGCACGGGCGATATGGAGATTTTGAGCTCCATACCGCACTAAAAACAAGCAGTGTTTTGACGTGCTCAGGCACGCTTTCCCCATAGACATCAATGGGGAGAGCCGGCAAAAAAAGTCTAACACCTGCGATTGCGGAAACAAAAGCTCCGTAACGCAGCCCCATTGATGTCTATGGGGAAAAAGAAAATACAGTTTAAACCTAACACCCTAACATAAACCTTGAGTCTAAACACCCCTAATCTGCTGCCCCTGACATCGCTGACGCCTGCCTACAGTTATTAACCCCTAATCTGGCGCTCCTGATATCGCCGTCACCTAAATAAAATTATTAACCCCTAATATACCGCTCCCGATATCGCCACCACTATATTAAAGTTATTAACCCCTATTCCGCTGCTCCCCAACATCGCTGCAACTAAATAAAGTTATTAACCCCTAAACCTCTACCCTCCCACATCACTACCACTAAATAAACCTATTAACCCCTAAACCACCAGCCCCCCACATCGCAACAACCTAAATTAAACTATATTAAACCCTGAACCTAACCCTAACGTAACCCTAACCCTAAACCTAACCCTAACACCCCCTAACTTTAACATAATGAAATTAGATCTAAATTAAATTTACAATTATTAACTAAATAATTGCTATTTAAAATTAAATACTTACCTGTGAAATATAACCTAAGGTAGCTACAATATAACTAATAGTTACATTGTAGCTAGCTTAGGTTTTATTTTTATTTCACAGGTAAGTTTGTATTTATTTTAACTAGGTAGACTAGTTAGTAAATAGTTATTAACTATTTACTAACTACCTAGTTAAAATAAACAGAAACTTACCTGTGAAATAAAACCTAACCTGCCTTACACTAAAACCTAACATTACAAAAAATAAAAAAAACTACCATTACAAAAAAAAACAACGAAATTATCCAAAAAAATAAAGATTATTCCTATTCTAATACCCTTTAAAAAAAAAACACCCCAAAATAAAAAAGCCTAATCTAGAATAAACTACCAAGGGCTTTTGCAGGGCATTGCCCTGAGATAAACAGCTCTTTTGCTCCAAAAAAAAATACAAACCCCTCCTAACACTATACAAACCCCCACTCCCCAAATTACCAAGGGCCTCTAAAAAACCTAAGCTACCTATTGCCCTGAAAAGGGCTTTTAGCTCTTTTACTGCCCAGACCGTAAACAAAAAAAAAACACCCAAAAAAAACCTTAAAAAAGCCTAACACTAACCCCCTGACGATCCACTTACAGTTTTTGAAGTCCCGCTTGAACGATATTCATCCCGAAGTTGAAGTCCTGATCCAGGCGGTGAGAAGTCTTCATCCAGGCGGCCTCTTCAATCTTCATCCCGGCGGCATCTTCTATCTTGATACCTGAGGCGCGGAGCATCCTCTTCATATGGTCGCCGCCGTACACTGAATCTTCAGTGCAAGGGATGCAATTCAAGATGGCGTCCCTTGCATTCCTATTGGCTGAAAATTTGAATCAGCCAATAGGAATTGAGGCTGCTACAATCCTATTGACTGTTCAAATCAGCCAATAGGATTTAAGCAGCTCTCATTCTATTGGCTAATTCAAAGGCATATAAGCTAAGGAGCCGGCCCATTTTTGGTTCAGACCCTGGACAGCAGTTGTTTATTGGTGGGTGAATTTATCCACTAATAAGCAAGAACAACCCAGGTTGTTCACCAAAAATGGGCCGGCATCTAAACTTACATTCTTGCTTTTCAAATAAAGATACCAATTTGATAATAGGAGTAAATTAGAAAGTTGCTTAAAATTGCATGCTCTATCTGAATCACAGAAGAAAAAATTTGGGTTCAGTGTCCCTTTAAATTATCATTTGTTTCTAATTAGGTTCAAACACACATTTAGAAGAAGGTTTACCATAAAAAGACTTTTTATTTCTATATTTTTTCTTAACAATATCAACCATGCTGGTAAAATAGCAGCTAGCTGGCAACTGTAGTGGTAGATGAAATGAGCAGTGTAAAAACAAAATATACTATTGAACAAATGAGTGGTATAGAACATTATGTATTTAAGCTTTCAGTAACCCAAAATGTAATTATAACCTCCATGGCACTTTATTGGTGGTATCTTGATAAATATATGCCATTTTGTGACAGTGTTATATGTTGTGGATTGTGGTTGAGAAATGGAAGTTAAAGGGACACTGAACCCAAATTTCTTCTTTCGTGATTCATATAGAGCATGCCATTTTAAGCAACGTTCTAATTTACTCCTATGATCAAATTTTCTTCATTCTCTTCGTATTACAAGAATGTAAGTTTAGATGCCGGACCATTTTTGTTGAACAACCTGGGTTTTTCTTGCTGATTGGTGGATAAATTCACCCACCAATAAACAAGTGCTGTCCAGGGTTCTCAACCAAAAATTGTCTGGCTCCTTATCTTAGATGCCTTCTTTTTCAAATAAAGATAGCAAGAGAACAAAGAAAAATTGATAATAGGAGTAAATTAGAAAGTTGCTTAAAATTGCATGCTCTGTCAGAATAACGAACAAAAAAAATTGGGTTCAGTGTCCCTTTAAGGGAATATAATAACATTGGTTTCCTATGTACTGATTCATCTACTTCTTTTTTGGCGTTGTCCTTTTCCGTAACAAAGCTACTCAGCAGGATTAAGTAGTGAGATATTAGTAAATGAGTCTGGGAACCTTAATAAGAGATTGTCCCTGCATGCCCGATGTCTTGGGGTCACATTTGACTCAGATCTTTTTTTTCATTTCTCACATTCAGTCCTTGGCTAAAGCCTGCCACTTCCACCTTAAAAACATCTCTAAAATTAGACATTTCCTTACACAAGACACAACTAAGATTTTTATCTACTCTCTCATCCTTTCCCGCCTCGATTACTGCAACTCTGTCCTCTCTGGTCTCCCCAGCTGCCGCCTAGCTCCTTTACAATCCATAATTAATGCCTCTGCCAGGCTCATCTTCCTTACACGTCGCTCTTCATCTGCTGCGCCTCTCTGCCAATCCCTTCACTGGCTTCCTCTTGCCTATAGGATTAAACACAAAATTCTCACTCTCACATACGAAGCCCTCAACTGCACTGCTCCCCCTATATCTCAGACCTTGTCTCCAGATACTCTCCCTCCCATCCCCTTCACTCTGTTCATGACCTCCTACTCTCCTCCTCATTTGTTACCTCCTCACACTCCCATTTACAGGACTTCTCCAGACTGGCTCCCATCTTGTGGAACTCTCTGCCTCGCTCCACAAGACTCTCCCCTAGTTTTGAAAGCTTCAAGAGCTCCCTAAAGACTGTACTGTCCAGGGATGCATACAACCTACACTAACTTTTCTTTATACCAGTTCCTCTCCTCCATTGCTATCCCCTGAACCCCCTTAGCATGTAAGCCTAAGAGTCCAGCTGTTTGTAGATCACCTTCTTAAGAGCTGACTACAACAGTGCGACTCTTGGCAGGGCCCTCTACCCGTTTGATCCCTATAAATGTTTTGTTGTACTCCGCCTTTGTTTATAGAGCCGCGTAATCTGTTGGCGCTCTACAAATAACCGATAATAATAATAATAATAATAATAATAATAATTGGAGTTACTGATATATGAACTTTACTCTCTCCTATTTATCTCTCTTTTTTTACTACTTGCTTGGAAATCAGTTATCCCTGTTGAGGGATTTTGTAGTGTCTGTAAGAATCTGTGGCCATTTAACCAAAAGCACATTTGTGAATTCAGGCACTGATGTTAGATGTGAAGGTCCGTTATACAAAAAGTGTTCCAATTCATCCTAAATGTATTCAGTGGGTTGAGGTCATGGTTCTGTGCAGGCAACTTGAGTTCCTTCACACCAAACTAATCAATTATGTCTTCTTGGACCTCACTTTTTGCACAGGGGCACAGTCATGCTGGAACAGGAAACGGCTTTCTGAATAGTCTAAAATTCTTTTGTATCCTTTAGCTTTAAGATGACCCTACTGAATCTAAGACATGTTGAAGCGTTATGAGTGCAGTGGTGTTGTGCTTTACACCTCTCAGCCGAAGCTTGGCATTGCACATGTTGATGTGAAGCTTGTGCACACCTGCTCAGCCATGGAAACCAATTACAAGTCAGTTCTTCTATTAATGTTTTTTTCCAGAGGAAGTTTGTAACTTTATATTGAGTGATGTAACAGATGATAGGCGATTACTATGCGCTAAGCACTTAAGCACTTGCCAGCCCCACTTTGTGGCAGGGGGATCTTCTGCTTTACAATAATAACACTTACAGTTGTCTGGAGCAGATTTAGTGGGGCTTCCTATGTCTGAGTCACTGAGATCTTCAGTATGGTGCAGTGTACTGCAATGGTTTGTCTATGGTGATTTTATGGATGTTTGCTAGATTGTATGCACCTGTTAGCATCAGATGTGGCTGAAACAATTGAACTCAGTAATTAGTAGTGTCTACATACTTTTAGCCATAGAGAGAAATCTTAATTATCATTGACTTTTGTTTCCACTATTGTTTTATGCTATGGAATTTAAATGTGAAATCTTCTAGACTTATATTGTGATCTATTTAAAAAAAAAAATAACAACATTCAAATGGTAATTTTAATAATTCAGATGTGGTTTTTTTTTTTTTTTTTTTTTTTAATTCCAATGTTAGATTTAATTTAGCAATTTGTAGCATTTGTTTCTGGATAAATGAATAGTGAGTATTTGGCAAAAATTGCACATTTGTTTACAATAAAGTTAGTTATGTTTAACAAATGTGCCAAATAATTATCCTATCCATAATTGTTATGTGTAATTTACAGGAAGCCCTATTTTATTACTGCTATAAGCCTAGACATACTCTGCTGTAATCCTTCCAATCACAGATATTTGTGTGTAATGACTCAGTTGTTGCAAGTGCAGCTGGGAAAGATTATTACCTGATTTTAACCTAAGGTTTCCTCTTTTGTCACTCAACAATAAAGTAGCTGTCTTCTAAGTAGTAATGTTAGGTTCCCCAATAGAGAAATAAAAATTATCTGGCAACAAACTTGTGTTCAAGCGCCCTTATGTCTATTAACAGAACAGTAGCTACACCACCACAAAAAGTATGTTTTTCCTTTGACATAAGCCAGCTTCACTTGAATTATTATTTTTTTTATGTCCAAACAAAATGTGTAGGTGTGTGTATCAATCATACTGTACTGTTTGCTTTCTGAATACTTTTATCAAGCATATACTGGCAAATGCTTTGAACACTGCAACCATCAATGGACTGGATTACAAGTGGAGTGCAAAATATCAATTTCACGAAAGCTATATTTGCGCTCCACTTAATAATACCAGTGCACACTAGCTAGGTGCAATGTGAATGCAAACTCATGTTCACATTGCATGGAAGCTTTGCACTAATGAGAGCGCGCTTACATAGGCTCCAATGGGAGCCTCGTTCTGATGCCGTCATACACGTCAGAGAACCTAAGCGCAGTGAAGGGGTTAAGTCATGCAGACATGGGCAGTAAATTGAAATATATATATGCTTATATATATATATACATATATATACGCATATACATATATATATCAGCGCTGCGGAATCTGTTGGCGCTCTACAAATACCTGATAATAATAATAATAATATATTGACAGGGAACACACAGTTCCCATATATCACAATGTAAAAGCACATTTTAGTGCTGTTTTTTTTCTAACATCCCACACCCGTTCCATGTAACCCACTTGTAATGGCTGGTTATTTATCGCGCTCCCGTAAATAACGAGTTAAATTAGCTCTCCACTTGTATTCTATCCCAATATATTATAAAAGTTAGCAGTGAACTAAAATTAAAAATCAAACCTTCTGTTTAGCTTTAATGTATATTGAAAGGTGTCTTAAAAATAGGTCAATCGTAAGGTGCACTTTGTAATTAGCTAATGAATAGCTATTTTATTGCAGTGAATAGTGGATACTGTAATTCCTAATATCATTCAGTAAACATCTACATTTTTTTTTCATCGTCTATAAAAAGAAGAAAAGTTTTGTCTAATTAAAACTAAGTCAATCAAGAACTAATAAATTCAATCATTATGGGCAATAGAGTGATTCAAAATTTTACAAAGATTTCACTGACTTGATTTAGCACATTAATAAATGCATAATTTTTGAAGCTCATTGTAATTAGAACCATAATTAAAAAGACCTAATAAAACAGGCAGTCAGTTATCTGCTAACTATAGTCAAAAGTAAAGACTTGAAAGTCCTTGGTGAACATAAACAAAGCTTGGGAGAAGCTAACTCATTCATGATGTGGATATGTTTGCATGTATCACTTTGTCTGTTTTTTTCTAATATAAACATAATTTTGAAAAATGAAATCACACGATTCTTGATGCGATCACATGATTTTAAGGCCGGTATCAGATCATGGGGGACTGCCTACGATTCTAGACATGCCCCCAGTCATATTTCCCATTAAACAAAAGGAGGAGGGTGCAGGACGCCAAAAAATATAGGAAATTCCATACCGTCGACGACCTTAAAGTCCAACGCTGGATGGCAGTTAATGATAATTGTATAAAATATTCAAATACTGTTCGATTACTTAAAAGTCGCTAATTGGGTCATCTTTACTCCTGTAAGTGTTAGATTTAAACATGGGTGAATTAATGAGCTGTAAAATTCAAATTGAACTTTCATGTTTCAGATAGAGCATGAAATTATTAGAAACTATTTTTGGTATCTAATTTGGTTTCTTCCTTTGGTATTATTTGTTAAAAAGCATAGCTAGGTAGGCTCAAGAGCAGTAATGCACGTGTGGGAGCTAGCTGTTGGCTACTCACATATACCTATACAGTCATTGGCTCAACAGATGTGTTTAGCAAGGCCCCAGTAGTGCATTGCTGCTCTGGAGCTGATTTTATATATTTTACAATTTTGAAAAATGTAAACACAAGTTTATATGGAAGCAACTGTGCAATAATAAAATGCTCTAACAAATTAGAGCATTTTGCTTTCACATTTTTAGGTCCCTGGGACTGATATTACATTGTTTGTACAAAGACTGGATGACAGCAATGCAATATAAAATATCCTTGAATAAGGGATTTTGCTTAATATACCTTCTACTGTGATTATATAACAGGGTACTTTATGTATTTTTGCTTGTATCTTTTTTAAATAAAAACTGTGTTTTTATAAGCTCCTAAATGGTATTCATTTATGCAGTAATCTGATCTTATGTATACAACAACTGCAAAGCAAATAATGTGAAAGCATAAATCATGCTCCAAATAAAAATAGCATATATTAACCCCAGTAGTATAACGAGGAGCCCTAAAATTAACATTAAAACATGCTTTATTTGTAAAAAATAGTTAAAAGATTATGCTTTCAAATTTCTCTTCGCAGTTCTTGTATGATCAGTGGTTAGCGGGAAAGTCAGCCTTTGAATCGGAGGGGAAGAAGTGGCCCTATTTGGGTGTATATAGGATACAGAGGATATTTTGAACATTGCAGATATATTTTGGTATTACATCTGATTTTGTTGTTCTTTTATATAAACAAAGCACTGCAATAGATTTGTATTATATTTTTAAATACACTCTTTTATAGATAGAGAAGATAAACTTTTTGAATGTAATTGCCTAGATGCAATAAATGTCATTCATAAAATAATATCACATGGAACTTGCTGCAACATTGCAACAAAAATTTCGGAATTCCTAAAGATTTGTACGCACCCCTCATCACAGCCGTGAGCTGCCAGTTAATCTACTTTACAATCAAGGCAGAAACATCTATCTATTTATGAATAGTTCTACTGTGAGTTCCAGGAGGTCTGCTGGGAATGATCCTGGTATCACAAAAACACCTTCAAAATATTATAGAACAAACAAATTAAAATAAACAAACTTCCCTCTATAAAAAAGTTCACTCTAACAAAAGAGACAACCTCATCAGCTTAAAGTGAGACAAGATAACTCACAAGAGCAGTTAAAGGGATATTCCAGCCAAAATTGGAAACCACATGGGTACATTTAGGTATCATCAGACCACAGGACATGGTTCCAGTAATCCATGTCCTTAGTCTGCTTGTCTTCTGCAAACTGTTTGCAGGCTTTCTTGTGCATCATCTTTAGAAGAGGCTTCCTTCTGGGACGACAGCCATGCAGACCAATTTAATGCAGTGTGCGGCGTATGGTCTGAGCACTGACAGGCTGACCCCCCACCCCTTCAACCTTTGCAGCAATGCTGGCAGCACTCATAAGTCTATTTCACAAAGACAACCTCTGTATATGACGCTGAGCACGTGCACACAACTTCTTTGGTTGACCATGGCGAGGCCTGTTCTGAGTGGAACCTGTCCTGTGAAACTGTTGTATGGTCTTGCCCACCGTGCTGCAGCTCAATTTCATGGTCTTGGCAATCTTCTTATAGCCTAGGCCATATTTATGTAGAGCAACAATTCTTTTTTTTCAGATCCTCAGAGAGGTCTTTGCCATGAGGTGCCATGTTGGACTTCCAGTGACCAGTATGAGAGAGTGTGAGAGCAATAACACCAAATTTAAAACACCTGCTCCCCATTCACACCTGAGACCTTGTAACACTAACAAGTCACATGACACCGGGGAGAGAAAATGGCTAATTGGGCCCAATTTGGACATTTCCACTGTACTCACTTTTGTTGCCAACGGTTTAGACATTAATGGCTGTGTGTTGAGTTATTTTGAGGGAACAGCAAATTTACACTGTTATACAGGCTGTACACTCACTACTTTACATTGTAGCAAAGTGTGATTTATTTAGTGTTGTCACATGAAAAGATATAATAAAATATTTACAAAAAAGTGAGGGGTGTACTTATATATATATATATATATATATATATATATATATATATATATATATATGAATATATATATATATATATAGATGTGTGTGTGTGTGTGTGTATATATATATATATATATATATATGTGTGTGTATATATATATATATATATGTATGTGTGTGTGTATATATATATATATATATGTATGTGTGTGTGTGTGTGTGTGTGTATATATATATATATATATATGTGTGTGTGTGTGTGTGTGTGTGTGTGTGTATATATATATATGTATGTGTGTGTGTGTGTGTGTGTGTGTGTGTGTGTGTGTGTGTGCATCGGAGCCCTTTGCAGTTTAGTAGTTGAAAACATTAAAAAAGCTTATTCATGCAATATTCATATTTAATAAAGTGTTTAACTGTTTGTACTGTAAATATTTCAGATACCAATGTTCTGCACATAGCAGAATAAGTTCTATATATTTATAAATAGATATTCCTATCTGTATACATCTATACCTATACATAATTCTGTATATATATATAGGAATAGATATATATTGTACCAAAATACTATTTTTATATATATATATATATATATATATATATATATATATATATATATATATATATATATATATATATATATATATATATATATATATATATAAATAAAAAAAAAACATATTCTGCTATATAAAGAACATTGGGATGTAAAATATTCATATTTTCATGTTGAGTTATCACACCTAAAAATATGAGATTGTGTTTGCGTGCGAGTAGGGTGCTTTTTTCCACTTTTTTTGCTCCATTGACTTCTATGGGGGGATACAATATTGGGCACATGATATGAGTTCTGCTTTTTATGAGCATTAGGCTAGCACACGAGCAAAACCTGTTTACGTTAACTCCACAGGCGTGAGCACAATGATATCTATATGGCACACATGAACCCAAGCCCTCTAGCTGTAATAAAACTGTCAAATGCATTCAGATAAGAGGCGACCTTCAAGGGCTTAGAAACATGAGCCTACCTAGGTTTAGCTTTCAACTAAGAATACCAAGAGAACAAAGCAAATTTGATGATAAAAACAAATTGTTTAAAATGACATGCCCTGTCTGAATCATGAAAGTTTAATTTTGACTAGACTGTCACTTTAACATTTTATTTTGAAAAATTGTATGCTGAAAAAATGTTTTGAAAAGATGCCTTCTTTAAAAATGAAGCTAATAAGTTACAGCACAGGACTCTGCACTGATGTGGCTTAAGAAGAAAAGAAAAAGAAAGGAAAACAAATGCATTAACAGATTATAAATGGGACAGGAACCGTAGGAATATAGAACCTGTGATAGTAGCTAACCTCTATCTGCAAAATAAAGTTGGTTTTGACCAGCCACAGAGGTAGAGACTAGGAATGGGAGAATCTTTATATTCAGCATTCGTTTGCTAAATGATACCGAATTTAGCTGCAGGCAGCGGCATTTGGCTATTTTCAGTACCACATATCTCAGTGTGCACACAAAATAATATGGATTTGCACAGATCCTTGTGTGTGGCACCATCACACTAATATAACTGTCTCTGAAAATAACTGAATGCCGCTGCCTGTGGCCATATTCGGAATTTGTTTAGCAAACAAATGCCGAATTCAAAGTTCTTCCATGCCTTGTAGAAACACTCTGCAACTGTTTTTTTATTCATTTATTTTTTAAAGGGATGCAGGGCAAGGGGGAAAAAGTAGAGCTAATTTTTGGTAAATAACTTCTTGAGCAGGTTTGGGTTAGGACCTTTAAACCAGTCTTCAGGCTTCCCTAAAAGGTCAGATTTTCAGAATTACCTTGGGTGTTTACTAATCAGCTGGTTATTTCACTTGTGCTCCAATTCAGATATCCTGAAAATCTGGCTTGTTTGAAACCCCCTGGGTTAGCATGTGCATTTATAAGCAATTTTAAAATTAGGTATGATATAGAGAAATCTAATGTTAAAAATACATCTAATCCATTTCACACTCACAAGAGCCATTTGCCAAGATTCTAGATTAAGAGTTCTTGACAGTGTGTTCTTGAGAGTGTGAAATTCTTTCCATGTCACTTTAATTATATATACATCAAGCTAGTAATGATTTTAGACTTGAAATTAAAGTTTGTGATATTTTTTATCAGAACACGTTGGCTTATGGTTTATGCAATCCACCTGCTGTTTGGTAGCTACTGGCAGCATTATAAAAAAAGAATGTGTATGCATATTAAGTAAAATTATTGTTCTAAGAATGTTTTATGTGCATATAATTTACACTACTATTTCCTACTGCTTCTGCACCAATCTGTTCTATAAACTGCACATATGTTGTTAGATGTACAGGTGAAAAGAAGTCCATATGATTCCTAACGGAGATAGAGTGATTTAAAGGGATATAATACTCAAAACATTTCTCTGTACTATCTAACGGCTAGATTTAGAGTTTTGTCGGTAACGACCCGCGTAGCTAACGCTGGCTTTTTTTCCCCGCACCTTTTAAATACCGCTGGTATTTAGAGTTCACAGAATGGCTGCGTTAGGCTCCAAAAAGGGAGCGTAGAGCATAATTTACTGCCACTGCAACTCTCAATACCAGCAGTGCTTACGGACGCGGCCAGCTTCAAAAACGTGCTCGTGCACGATTCACCCATAGGAAACAATGGAGCAGTTTGGGCTGAAAAAAAACCTAACACCTGCAAAAAAAGCAGCGTTCAGCTCCTAACACAGCCCCATTGTTTCCTATAGGAAACACTTCCTAAATCTGCACCTAACACCCTAACATGTACCCCGAGTCAAAACACCCCTAACCTTACACTTATTAACCCCTAATCTGCCGCCCCCGCTATCGCTGACACCTGCATTATACAATTAACCCCTAATCTGCCGCTCCGTACACCGCCACAACCTACGTTATCCCCATGAACCCCTAATCTGCTGCCCCTAACACCGCCGACCCCTATATTATATTTATTAACCCCTAATCTGCCGCCCCCAACGTCGCCTCCACCTACCTACAATTATTAACCCCTAATCTGCCGACCGGACCTCGCCGCTACTCTAATAAATGTATTAACCCCTAAAGCTAAGTCTAGCCCAAACCCTAACACCCCCCTAAGTTAAATATAATTTAAATCTAACGAAATAAATTAACTCTTATTAAATAAATTATTACTATTTAAAGCTAAATACTTACCTGTAAAAAAAAATCCTAATATAGCTACAATATAAATAATAATTATATTGTAGTTATTTTAGGATTAATATTTATTTTACAGGCAACTTTGTATTTATTTTAACCAGGTACAATAGCTATTAAATAGTTAATAACTATTTAATAGTTACCTAGTTAAAATAATTACAAAATTACCTGTAAAATAAATCCTAACCTAAGTTACAATTAAACCTAACACTACACTATCAATAAATTAATTAAATACAATACCTACAAATAAATACAATTAAATAAACTAACTAAAGTACAAAAAATAAAAAAGAACTAAGTTACAAAAAATAAAAAAATATTTACAAACATTAGAAAAATATTACAACAATTTTAAGCTAATTACACCTACTCTAAGCCCCCTAATAAAATAACAAAGCCCCCCAAAATGCCCTACCCTATTCTAAAATAAAATTAGAAAAACTCTTTTACCTTACCAGCCCTTAAAAGGGCCTTTTGCGTGGCATGCCCCAAAGAAAACAGCTCTTTTGCCTGGAAAAAAAAACATACAATACCCCCCCCCCAACATTACAACCCACCACCCACATACCCCTAATCTAACCCAAACCCCCCTTAAATAAACCTAACACTAAGCCCCTGAAGATCTTCCTACCTTATCTTCACCACGCTGGGTATCACTGATCGGTCCAGGCTCCGATGTCTTGATCCAAGCCCAAGCGGGGGCTGAAGACGTCCATCCTCCGGCTGAAGTCTTGATCCAAGCGGCGGCTGAAGAAGTCCATCATCGGCCAGAAGTCTTCATCCTATCCGGGCAGAAGAGGAGATCCGGACCGGTAGACATCTTCATCCAAGCGGCATCTTCTATGTTCTTCCATCCGACAACGAGGAGCTCCATCTTCAAGACCTCCGGCGCGGATCCATCCTCTTCTTCCGACGACTAGACGACGAATGAAGGTTCCTTTAAGGGACGTCATCCAAGATGGCGTCCCTCGAATTCCGATTGTCTGATAGGATTCTATCAGCCAATCGGAATTAAGGTAGATTGAATCAGCCAATCAGATTCAAGTTCAATCCGATTGGCTGATTGGATCAGCCAATCAGATTGAGCTCACATTCTATTAGCTGATCGGAAAAGCCAATAGAATGCGAGCTCAATCTGATTGGCTGATTGGATCAGCCAATCGGATTGAACTTCAATCTGATTGGCTGATTCCATCAGCCAATCAGAATTTTCCTACCTTAATTCCGCGCCGGAGGTCTTGAAGATGGAGCCGCTCGTCGTCGGATGGAAGAACATAGAAGATGCCGCTTGGATGAAGATGTCTACCGGTCCGGATCTCCTCTTCTGCCCGGATAGGATGAAGACTTCTGGCCGATGATGGACTTCTTCAGCCGCCGCTTGGATCAAGACTTCAGCCGGAGGATGGACGTCTTCAGCCCCCGCTTGGGCTTGGATCAAGACATCGGAGCCTGGACCGATCGGTGATACCCGGCGTGGTGAAGATAAGGTAGGAAGATCTTCAGGGGCTTAGTGCTAGGTTTATTTAAGGGGGGTTTGGGTTATATTAGGGGTATGTGGGTGGTGGGTTGTAATGTTGGGGGGGGGGTATTGTATGTTTTTTTTTCCAGGCAAAAGAGCTGTTTTCTTTGGGGCATGCCCCGCAAAAGGCCCTTTTAAGGGCTGGTAAGGTAAAAGAGCTTTTCTAATTTTATTTTAGAATAGGGTAGGGCATTTTTTTATTTTGGGGGGCTTTGTTATTTTATTAGGGGGCTTAGAGTAGGTGTAATTAGCTTAAAATTGTTGTAATATTTTTCTAATGTTTGTAAATATTTTTTTATTTTTTGTAACTTAGTTCTTTTTTATTTTTTGTACTTTAGTTAGTTTATTTAATTGTATTTATTTGTAGGTATTGTATTTAATTAATTTATTGATAGTATAGTGTTAGGTTTAATTGTAACTTAGGTTAGGATTTATTTTACAGGTAATTTTGTAATTATTTTAACTAAGTAACTATTAAATAGTTCTTAACTATTTAATAGCTATTGTACCTGGTTAAAATAAATTCAAAGTTGCCTGTAAAATAAATATTAATCCTAAAATAGCTACAATATAATTATAATTTATATTGTAGCTATATTAGGATTTATTTTACAGGTAAGTATTTAGCTTTAAATAGGAATAATTTATTTAATTTATTTTGTTAGATTTAAATTATATTTAACTTAGGGGGGTGTTAGGGTTAGGGTTAGACTTAGCTTTAGGGGTTAATACATTTATTAGAGTAGCGGTGAGGTCCGGTCGGCAGATTAGGGGTTAATAATTGTAGGTAGGTGGAGGCGACATTGGGGGCGGCAGATTAGGGGTTAATAAATATAATATAGGCGTCGGCGGTGTTAGGGGCAGCAGATTAGGGGTACATAGGGATAACGTTGGTTGCGGCGGTGTGCGATCAGCAGATTAGGGGTTAAAAAAATTTAATACAGTGGCGGCGATGTGGGGGGGCCTCGGTTTAGGGGTGCATAGGTAGTTTATGGGTGTTAGTGTACTTTAGAGCACAGTAGTTAAGAGCTTTATGAACCGGCGTTAGCCCAGAAAGCTCTTAACTCCTGGCTTTTTTCTGCGTCTGGAGTTTTGTCGTTAGATTTCTAACGCTCATTTCAGCCACGACTCTAAATACCGGCGTTAGGCAGATCCCATTGAAAAGATAGGATACGCAAATGGCGTAGTGGGATCTGTGGTATGGAAAAGTCGCGGCTGCAAAATGAGCGTTAGACCCTTTCCTGACTGACTCTAAATACCAGCGGTAGCCCAAAACCAGCGTTAGGAGCCTCTAACGCTGGTTTTGACGGCTAACGCCAAACTCTAAATCTAGCGGTAAGACAGTTACCCAACTTCAGTCCTCAGGACCCTTAACAGCCCAGAAATTCACTATATCTTAACTATAGCACATGTGAAATAATCAGCCTGTTGGGGGTTCTTGAGGAGCGTGGTTGAGAAACAATATATTAGATCACTTTGTTATGTTTTTTGTTGTTTTTTTTTTACTTTTTAAAATGGATGTGCTTGTACTGAATAAAACTTTTTTTCCATATAAGAGTTGTGCCTATCAAACCAAAATGCTAAGGGACAGTCTACTTGTTTAAGAAGATAGATAATCCCTTTAATACCCATTCCTCAGTTTGGCATAACCAACACTGTTATATTAATACACTTTTTACCTCTGTGATTACCTTGTATCTAAGCCTCTGCAGACTTCACCCTTATCTCAGTGCTTTGACAGACTTGCATTTCAACTAATCAGTGTCAACTCACAAATAACTCCACGGGGGTGAGCACAATGTTATTTGTATGGCACACTTGAACTAACGCCCTCTAGCTATGAAAAACTGTCAAAATGCTCTGAGATAAGAGGCAACCTTCAAAGGCTTAGAAATTAGCATATGGACCTACCTAGGTTTTGCTTTCAACAAAGAATACTAAGAGCACAAAGAAATTGTAATTATATGCTTATTATGCTTTCAACAAAGAATAACATGAAAATGAAGCAAATTATATAAAAGGAGTAAATTGAAAAGTTGTTTAAAATTGTATGTTCTACCTGAATCATGAAAGAAAAATGTTGGTTTTTATGTCTCTTTTAAAGAGATGTCAAACTTAAAATGTTTCATTCATGATTCAGAGCATAAAATTACAAAAAAAGCTTCTAATATACTTCTAACTGCTATTCACCAAAGGACACCAAGAGAAGAGTAACTTTAGTAATAGAAGTAAATTGGAAACAAAAACAAAAATGTTTCAAAAGTTGTTTGCGCTATCTGAATAACAGTATAGATTTGTTTCCTTTTAAAGGTTTACATTTCATGAAGACTAACAAATGAAGCCTGTATGTAACAGCTATAGGGAATGGGAAAATGTTTGTTGAACATTCTGACTTTAGTTATTGTAAACAACTGTTATATTTGTTATTGAAGATGCTGCATTCACTTAAAGGGACATTAAAATGATGTTTTGACTATCCATTATGGGCACAATGATAATAGATAGTATTAAATAATACATTCTTCCCTGTAACATCTCCTGACAGATATTATATAGCTTATATTTATCTGCTTAATCTGCCTGACCGGTAAATCTTATTACACCTTACTGCTGCAGTTTTATTTGAACTGGTTACATTATCATAATGTATTAAATGATTAAAGGGAAAGTAAATACTTAATAAACATAGTATAACGGTTATCCCTCCGCCTCCTTCTAGTCTTGGATGCTACCATGTTGAAGTCCACCCCCAATCTTTCTATACTGTCGACAACTCTATCATTACCCCTACCCCGCATGCCCGATGTCTCCGGGTCACATTTGACTCAGATCTTTCTTTCATTCCTCACATTCAGTCCTTAGCTAAAGCCTGCCGCTGCCACCTTAAAAACATCTCGAAAATTCGACACTTCCTTACATAAGACACAACTAAGATTTTAATCCACTCTCTCATTCTTTCCCGCCTCGATTACTGCAACTCTGTCCTCTCTGGTCTCCCCACCTGCCGCCTAGCTCCTTTACAATCCATAATAAATGCCTCTGCCAGACTTATCTTCCTTACATGTCGCTCTTCATCTGCTGCACCTCTCTGCCAATCTCTTCACTGGCTTCCTCTTGCCTCTAGGATCAAACACAAAATTCTCACTCTGACATACAAAGCCCTCAACTGCACTGCTCCCCCCCCCTATATCTCAGGCCTTGTCTCCAGATACTCTCCCTCCCATCCTCTTCGCTCTGCTCATGACCTCCTACTCTCCTCCTCTCTTGTTACCTCCTCACACTCCCACTTACAGGACTTCTCCAGACTGGATCCCATCTTGTGGAACTCTCTGCCTTGCTCCACAAGACTCTCCCTTAGTTTTGAAAGCTTCAAGCGCTCCCTAAATAATCTACTGTTCAGGGATGCATACAACCTATGCTATCCTTACTTTATACCAGTTCCACTCCTGAACCCCTGAACCCCCTTAGCATGTAAGCTTAAGAGTCCAGCTGTTTGTTGATCACCTTCTTAAGAGCTGACTACAACAGTGCAACTCTTGGCAGGGCCATCTACCCATTTGATCCCTATATTTGTTTTGTTGTACTCCCCATTTGTTTATAGCGCTGCAGAATCTGTTGGCGCTCTACAAATAACTGATAATAATAATAATATTACTGAATTTCTATGCTCACATTTGTTTGCATGTGTGCAGTAACTTTCCCCCAGATACCTGCAGTGAAAATAGGTTCCAAAATGGTGGCACACAAAATTAGAGGAAAATTTAATCTGCTTATAATTTATCAATCACATTCATCAGCAAAATAAAACTTTGACATTTTATTTTTGATAATAGTATTAAACTAGTATATTTATCGGCCAGGGGTATTCACAGACGTCTGTTCATGGAGAAAAAAGCCAAAAAAAGCAAAAATAAATAATAATAAACTATATTAGTCCTTTGGCGTAGCTTTCATTCTAGCATTAGTTTGCTCATGGATAGTGATGTCGCGAACATAAAAATTTGGGTTCGCGAACGCAAACTTCCACAAATGTTCGTGAACGGGCGAACCGCCATAGACTTCAATAGGCAGGCGAATTTTAAAACCCACAGGCACTCTTTCTGGCCACAATAGTGATGGAAAAGTTGTTTCAAGGGGACTAACACCTGGACTGTGGTATGTCGGAGGGGGATCCATGGCAAAACTCCCATGGAAAATTACATAGTTGATGCAGAGTCTGGTTTTAATCCATAAAGGGCATAAATCACCTAACATTCCTAAATTGTTTGGAATAATGTGCTTTAAAACATCAGGTATGATATTGTATTGATCAGGTAGTGTAAGGGTTACGCCCGCTTCACAGTGACAGATGCGCGCACGAGCACGGGAGGAGGCGGGCGGGCGCATGCACGGGGAGGGAGCGGATGGGAACCGCTACACTACAGAAAAAAATGTTTTTATAGGTGGGAGAAAGGGGTGCAAAATATTTAGTACCTGGAAATCTAAGTGATCTGGGAGCGGGTGGGGGATTGGTCTTGGGGGGGGAAGCTACACTACAGAAAAATGAAATAAAAATAAAAAAAACCCATTTTATTTGCAAACTGGGTACTGGCAGACAGCTGCCAGTACCCAATATGGCCCCCAATAAGGCAGAAGGGGAGGGTTAGGAAGCTGTTTTGGGGGGGGATCAGGGAGGTTGGGGGCTAAGGGGGGGATCCTACACAACAGCATATGTAAATATGCTATATATATATATATATATATATATATATATATATATATATATATATATATATATATATATATATATATAAAAGATACCTTTTATTTTAGTACTGGCAGACTTTCTGCCAGTACTTAAGATGGCGGGGACAATTGTGGGGTGGGGGAGGGAAGAGAGCTTCAGGACTGTAGTGGACACTGAATACACTAGCCTTGCTATCGATTTCCCTATTAAATAAGCAGCAGCTACACTGTCCCTCCTCTCACTAAGAATGCAGCTTCCGAATCAATCTAAAATGGATGCTGTCCAGGAGGAGGGAGGGTGTGGGAGGGAGGGTCTGCTGCTGATTGGCTGGAATGTGTCTGCTGACTGTGAGGTACAGGGTCAAAGTTTACTCAATGATGACGAATAGGGGGCGGACTGAACATCGCATATGTTCGCCCGCCGCGGCGAACGCGAACATGCTATATTCGCCGGGAACTATTCGCCGGCGAAATATTCGCGACATCACTACTCATGGATACAATTAACGGATCAACATTTTAATGTCTTCAAAATCATAATGCTAAGGTTCTACTTTTTCAGACATAAATAAATTACGTTTGTATTGTTTAAAACAGGTATTTTTTCTGGTTTATAACTGTTTAATTTCATTCTCATAGTTCCAAAGACTCCTCCAGCGAATGTCAGTGGAGGAAGTGGAAGACGCCACGAGTTAGTGATAACATGGGAGGTAAGTCTTTATTTTCCTCTTATTTTCTGTAAAAAAAACTGCATTTGATGCTTAGAAACAGATCACATATTTACTCCTTTTTGCATTACATTCATTGAAAAGTGCCCAAATATTTTTATTTTTTTTTGCATTTAGGAACAGTCACTAATGCTAAAAATGATCATTACATTAAATAAAAAAAGTTTCTAGTTTTGTTGCTTTTAAAATGTAAGCATCGTCTGAATCATGAAATTCAATTTTGATTAACATGTCCCTTTTTACTGTATTAACATATAGCTTTCACATTAACTTCACTAGACTTTTTGCGTGTGTTGGGTAGCGTGCGTATAATAAATTGAAAGTAAACAGTTTTCACTTGCACACTAACCTGAAAAAAGCAGAGTTCGAATATCGTGACGGCATGAACGTATTCCCCAGTAGACTTCAATGGAGCGGGAAAAGTGGGACAAAAATAACACGCTTACTTGTGCACAAGCTCATTCATGTTTATCCAAGTGCTGTAACTCAACATGAAATATTAATATATTTTACATTCCAATGTTCTTCACATAAAAGAATATGTTCAATTTATTTTTTTAGATATATATATATATATATATATATATATATATATATATATATATATATAAAATATATATGTTTATATGTATGTACATATGTATTCATGTACTTACATGTGTAT
Source organism: Bombina bombina (assembly GCF_027579735.1). Classification (NCBI taxonomy): domain Eukaryota; kingdom Metazoa; phylum Chordata; class Amphibia; order Anura; family Bombinatoridae; genus Bombina; species Bombina bombina. The sequence goes on along the minus strand of NC_069501.1, from coordinate 1,171,672,229 downwards.
ATATGTATTTAAAGACATATGTACACATACAAACACAAAATTGCATATGTATAGATATATAGATATTTATACATATATATATATACACATACAGTATATATATATATACACTGGAGCCCTTTGCAGTCAAGTAGCTGAAAACATGAAAAATCATATTTATGCAATATTCATATTTAATAAAGTGTTTAACTGTTTAAATGTTCTTCACAAAAGGAAATATGTTCTATGTATTTTTAAATAGATATTCCCATATATATTTGTATATATGTATGCCTATATATATATATATATATATATATATATACAGGGAGTGCAGAATTATTAGGCAAGTTGTATTTTTGAGGATTAATTTTATTATTGAACAGCAACCATGTTCTCAATGAACCCAAAAAAACTCATTAATATCAAAGCTGAATATTTTTGGAAGTAGTTTTTAGTTTGTTTTTAGTTTTAGCTATTTTAGGGGGATATCTGTGTGTGCAGGTGACTATTACTGTGCATAATTATTAGGCAACTTAACAAAAAACAAATATATACCCATTTCAATTATTTATTTTTACCAGTGAAACCAATATAACATCTCAACATTCACAAATATACATTTCTGACATTCAAAAACAAAACAAAAACAAATCAGTGACCAATATAGCCACCTTTCTTTGCAAGGACACTCAAAAGCCTGCCATCCATGGATTCTGTCAGTGTTTTGATCTGTTCACCATCAACATTGCGTGCAGCAGCAACCACAGCCTCCCAGACACTGTTCAGAGAGGTGTACTGTTTTCCCTCCTTGTAAATCTCACATTTGATGATGGACCACAGGTTCTCAATGGGGTTCAAATCAGGTGAACAAGGAGGCCATGTCATTAGATTTTCTTCTTTTATACCCTTTCTTGCCAGCCACGCTGTGGAGTACTTGGACGCGTGTGATGGAGCATTGTCCTGCATGAAAATCATATTTTTCTTGAAGGATGCAGACTTCTTCCTGTACCACTGCTTGAAGAAGGTGTCTTCCAGAAACTGGCAGTAGGACTGGGAGTTGAGCTTGACTCCATCCTCAACCCGAAAAGGCCCCACAAGCTCATCTTTGATGATACCAGCCCAAACCAGTACTCCACCTCCACCTTGCTGGTGTCTGAGTCGGACTGGAGCTCTCTGCCCTTTACCAATCCAGCCACGGGCCCATCCATCTGGCCTATCAAGACTCACTCTCATTTCATCAGTCCATAAAACCTTAGAAAAATCAGTCTTGAGATATTTCTTGTCCCAGTCTTGACGTTTCAGCTTGTGTGTCTTGTTCAGTGGTGGTCGTCTTTCAGCCTTTTTTTTACCTTGGCCATGTCTCTGAGTATTGCACACCTTGTGCTTTTGGGCACTCCAGTGATGTTGCAGCTCTGAAATATGGCCAAACTGGTGGCAAGTGGCATCTTGACAGCTGCATGCTTGACTTTTCTCAGTTCATGGGCAGTTATTTTGCGCCTTGGTTTTTCCACACGCTTCTTGCGACCCTGTTGACTAATTTGAAAGAAACGCTTGATTGTTCGATGATCACGCTTCAGAAGCTTTGCAATTTTAAGAGTGCTGCATCCCTCTGCAAGATATCTCACTATTTTTGACTTTTCTGATCCTGTCAAGTCCTTCTTTTGACCCATTTTGTCAAAGGAAAGGAAGTTGCCTAATAATTATGCACACCTGATATAGGGTGTTGATGTCATTAGACCACACCCCTTCTCATTACAGAGATGCACATCACCTAATATGCTTAATTGGTAGTAGGCTTTCGAGCCTATACAGCTTGGAGTAAGACAACATGCATAAAGAGGATGATGTGGTCAAAATACTCATTTGCCTAATAATTCTGCACTCCCTGTATATATATATATATATATAGATAGACAGATAGATATTGTACCAAAAACATTATATATATATATATATATATATATATATATATATATATATATAATGTTTACCTAACTAATTACCTAAACTACCTACAATTAATTACAATTAAATTAAATAAACTAAATTACGGAAAAAAACACTAAATTACAGAAAAAAAAAGAATCACAAGAATTTTAAACTAATTACACCTAATCTAATCCCCCTAATAAAATAAAAAAAGCCCCCCAAAATAATAAAATTCCCTACCCTATACAAAATACAAATAGCCCTTAAAAGGGCCTTTTGCGGGGCAATGCCCCAAAGTAATCAGCTCTTTCACCTGTAAAAAAAAATACAATACCTTCCCAACATTAAAACCCACCACCCACACATCCAACCCTACTCTAAAACCCACCCAATCCCCCCTTTAAAAAACCTAACACTACCCCCTTGAAGATCACCCTACTTTGAGCCGTCTTCACCCAGTCGGGCACAAGTGGACCTCCAGAGGGGCAGAAGTCTTCATCCGATCCAGGCAGAAGAGGACATCCAGACCGGCAGAACTCTTCATCCGGACGGCATCTTCTATCTTCTTCCATCCGGAGCGGAGTGGGTCCATCTTGAAGACATCCGACGCGGAGCATCCTCTTCTTTCTTGATCCGACGACTGAATGAAGGTTCCTTTAAGTGATGTCATCCAAGATGGTGTCCCTTCAATTCCGATTGGCTGATAGAATCCTATCAGCCAATCGGAATTAAGATAGGAAAAATCCTATTGGCTGATTATATGATATAATCAGCCAATAGGATTGAAGTTCAATCCAATTGGCTGATCCAATCAGCCAATAGGATTGAGCTCGCATTCTATTGGCTGTTCCAATCAGCCAATAGAATGCAAGGTCAATCCTATTGGCTGATTGCATCAGCCAATAGGATTTTTCCTACCTTAATTCCGATTGGCTGATAGGATTCTATCAGCCAATCGGAATTGAAGGGACGCCATCTTGGATGACGTCACTTAAAGGAACCTTCATTCAGTCGTCGGATCAAGAAGGAAGAGGATGCTCCGCGTCGGATGTCTTCAAGATGGACCCACTCCGCTCTGGATGGAAGAAGATAGAAGATGCCGCCTGGATGAAGAGTTCTGCCGGTCTGGATGTCCTTTTCTGCCTGGATCGGATGAAGACTTCTGACCCTCTGGAGGTCCACTTGTGCCCGGCTGGGTGAAGACGGCTCAAGGTAGGGTGATCTTCAAGGGGGTAGTGTTAGTTTTTTTTAAGGGGGGATTGGGTGGGTTTTAGAGTAGGGTTGGGTGTGTGGGTGGTGGGTTTTAATGTTGGGGGGGTATTGTTTTTTTTTTTACAGGTAAAAGAGCTGATTACTTTGGTACAATGCCCCACAAAAGGCCCTTTTAAGGGCTATATGTAATTTAGTATAGGGTAGGGAATTTTATTGTTTTGGGTAGCTTTTTTATTTTATTAGGGGATTAGATTAGGTGTAATTAGTTTAAAATTCTTGTAATTCTTTTTTATTTTCTGTAATTTAGTGGGTTTTTTTCATAATTTATTTTATTTAATTTAATTGTAATTAATTGTAGGTAGTTAAGGCAATTAGTTTATTGATAGTGTAGTGTTAGGTGTAATTGTAACTTAGGTTAGGGTTTATTTTACAGGTAATTTTGTACTTATTTTAGCTAGGTAGTTATTAAATAGTTAATAACTGTTTAATAAATATTGTACCTAGTTAAAATAAATACAAAGTTGCCTGTAAAATAAATATAAACACTAAGCTAGCTACAATGTAACTATTAGTTATATTGTAGCTAGCTTAGGGTTTATTTTATAGATAAGTATTTAGTTTTAAATAGGATTAGTTTATTTAATAGTAGTAAATTTATTTAGTTGTATTTAAATTATATTTAAGTTAGGGGGTGTTAGGGTTAAACGTAGGTTTAGGGGTTAATAAATTTAATATAGTACATTGTGGGCGGCAGATTAGGGGTTAATAAATGTAGGTAGGTGTCAGCGATGTTAGGGATGGCAGATTAGAGGTTAATAAAATGTAACTAGTGTTTGCGATGCGGGAGTGCGGCGGTTTAGGGGTTAATAAATTTATTAAAGTGGCAGCGATGTCCGGTCCGCAGATTAGGGGTTAAATAATTTTATTATAGTGTTTGCAATGTGGGGGGGGGCCTCGGTTTAAGGGTTAATAGGTAGTTTATGGGTGTTAGTGTACTTTTCAGCACTTTAGTTAAGAGTTTTATGTTACGGCGTTAGCCTATAAAACTCTTAACTACTGACTTTAAAATGCGGTAGGAGTCTTGGAGGTAGAGGGTCTACCGCTCACTTTTTAAAGCGATCGTAATACCGGTGTTAGGCTAATTCCATTAAAAAGATAGGATACGCAATTGACGTAAGGGGATTTGTGGTATACTAAAATTGCGGGAAAAAAAGTGAGCGGTACACCCTTTCCTGCCTGACTCGTAATACCAGCGAGCGTTAAAAAGTAGCGTTAGGACGCAAGACTCGTAATCTAGCTGTTTGTGATTATTGTAAAAATGCAAACAGCTATCTGTTCTGTAGCCCATAAAATGTAAAATAAATATATATATTGGAAAAACACTATTTTGAAAGGTATCTCAGCTCTAAATTATATTACCTAGTCATATACCATAAAGTCATTTTCATGAACATAACATCATACTTATCTTTTTCTTTGAATATATATAATTCCACAGTTGGTTTCTATTTTTAAATGTGTTAACATTTAGACTTTAGAATTACAGTTTTGAAGCTGTGATGGGAATTATGTACCACTGATATTGCAGCGGATTGTTTTTTGTTTTCCTTATAGAATGCATATATTTACATACTGCCAAAATCTGAAAACAAACTTCTCCAGGGATATATTATCAGGCTGTGATTGTGCATAGCTTGATGTTTTTTAATACTTTGAAGGAAAATCTAATTATTTATTAGGAATTGTGTTTCTTTTGATTACAAAAGTGTTATATATATATATAATTTGTAAAGGAACAAAATGTCTCAATCACAAGTTAAACAGCATTAAATAATAATTTGCTTGGTGCAAGCTTAAATATCTTGCTGTTAATCAGAAGCAAAAAAAGACAACAAAATCAAATATGTAAAGATCAAATGCTCTACGCTTAGATATTCTTCATACATAAACTACTCAACATTTCAATCTAATAAACTGTAGATATAGTACTAAATATTTTGCCTTTATGATGTTTTTGAGTCAAGGTAGTACAGCAATTATAATAGATAAAAATTGCAGTTTTGTTTTGCATCACTTTCACACACATATATATATATTTATATAAATAAACTTCACCTAGCAGTGATTTAATCTACTCCCAGCTGATTAGTGGCAAATACCACAAAACAACTGTCCTGGGATGGTCTGAATCACTGTACTAACTCAGGCTACGCTTAAAAGCAGTGTATACTGCGATGCTATGGTATAAATGGAGTCTGGCTAAAAGCAGACTGAAGTAAAAAAGTGATTCATTGTGAACCTCATTTGCATATGTTACCCAGAATCCTTTGCATTATTGGAAACAATGTATCCAGGGGTTTTCTGTTGGAAAAGCAAGCCTTCTTACTATTCTATATTTGTTAAATGAAATACACAATGCCTCCCTCTCCACCTCTCCTTCCCCCTCGCACTTCCTTCCCTGCTCGTGGTATTTAAAAACATAACAGTGCCTGAAGCCGTTCTTCTCAGACACTGCAGGGCTCACTCTGATTTAGTAATAGCAGGTGCCGTGTGCATCACGTGACACGCTGTTGTGCAACGTACGTTACAATATGGCAGCATACATAGCCCATCCAATGCTGCAGATCAATGTTTAAATTGTAAAGCTTTTATATACAACACAATGTGGTAAGATAAAGACTGCATACAGAATTAAAGTCAGTTTATTTTATATAATCAGAAAAAGTTAGTTTAAAACATTTCAAGCAGGTGCTGTGGTTCCCTTTAAATAATAATAAATGAACAAATGCATGCAACAAAATATTAAGTTAATTCATTCATGGAATTAAAACTGTTACTCTAAAGATGGAAAAGTCTTCAAACTTACAGTTTGATACTATTCAACAATGATCCAGCAATAACTTTATCAGTTGATTGATTCCTGTGTCAGCCAATAAGCATGTCAGCTTCACATATATTCTTGACAATCCTAAGCCAATAAAACAATGTGTGTGTATAGTATATAAACTAAACAGATATGTTTGCCTTTGTTTAGCCAATCTCAGAAGAATATCAGAATGGTGAAGGATTTGGTTACATAGTAGCTTTCAGACCAAATGATACAAGAGGCTGGAAAGAGAAAATGGTGACGTCTTCAGATGCCTCGAAGTTTATATACAGAGATGAAAGTACCCCACCCCTTACACCTTTCGAAGTTAAGGTTGGCGTTTACAACAATAAAGGAGATGGCCCATTTAGCCCTATTGTTGTCATTTGTTCTGCTGAAGGGGGTAAGTCTAGAAGTTTTATTCTAACGTTACAAAGCTGATCTAGATATATCTGTGAATTACTCTTATTTTAAATGTCTCCTTAAAATGACAATGTACACAAATGTTCTTATCATGTATTTGAAAGAGTGGCATTTGTTTTTGTTTTAAAATAGCAATGTAGCATACTAAGGTATTCATTGTCCAGTGGCTGGTGAGGACATCTCACACAGCTCTAGGTGGAGAGGGATGAACCTTACAAAAATAGCCTTATTAAGCACATAACCTTTCATTTTCAAAGTACAAACAGCCAAAATACATTTTAATTTACATTTTAGATGCAAAAAAAAAATAAAATAAATGTATACATTGTCTAAATAAAACTTAGCATCTTACTACTGGATCATTATACCATTTGTGATATCTTTCTTATGTTGTTCTTGGTTGGAAAATAAGCAATTTCTAACTAGTGAATATATCCATGTGATAAATCAACAGGCAGGTGAAACTGGTCAAAATGGGATATATAGGGGTCTGCTCATAGTGGCATGAGTATATACAGACTTACCAACTTAATTAAACTCAATTCAATTTGGCAACTTAAAAAAATCTCGATTGTAAGTAGCATTGGTTATATAAAAGCCAATTGACACAAATATGGATATGAAAAGGCTGCAGCTCGTTTATTAAAAGTGAATGTCTAGTTAACATGACATCCTTACGGCATTGTATAGACTTGTAAAAATTAGCATCAGTATAATTCATTAATTTTTTTAAATTGATTTTTTTTCTTACATTTTTACCTTGTTACTGCACTGCCAATAAGCACAGCTCTCCCGTCCACCATACTGTCTAATTGATTGACAGATGACCATTCTTCAAACAACTAATCCTTGTTTAACCCCAGGGCATTCAGCCTCTTTGCATAAACGTCACGGCCCGGAGGTAAACAAGGATTAGCTGTTTGAAGAATCGTCATCTGTCAATCAATTAGACAGTATGGCGGATGGGGGTGCTGCACTTATCGGCGGTGCAGTAACAAGGTAAACATAAATTGATTAAAAAAAATTAATGAATTAAACTGATGCTAATTTTTACAAGTCTATACAATGCCGTAAGGATTTACATTCACTTTAACATCATACTTAAACACAACATTAAATATTATAACATTAAAACCCCAACCACATTGCTCCCAAAAAAGCTCCTAATCATCAAGAGCGTGTGCTGGAATTTTTCCTCGCCATCTTGCTCCAGTTGAAAAAGGGTTAAACCACCCCCTTTTTTCTGTCCAACCCCTTGCCCGCATTCTGACCTTTCTTATTCCCTTCAAGTGTGTTCAAATAACCACTTCTTCCATCTGGTAATACAGCTTCTTCTTTCCAGCTAAAAGGTTGCATGGACAGTTTACTTTTTCCAGGATTGACACCCCAATCTTAATAACTGGTGCTCAACTCCAGTCTTCAGATCAATCCAAACTGTCCTGATGTATCCATTCTGGGAAACACAAGTATGTTGATCAGTGGACTAGATTTAATAAAGCTAGTTGCTAACACTTATATGTTGCTTAAAAACTTGCTACAATAGCATAATCCAAATATGTGAAATTCATAAAGATTTGTACCAGAAGTTGCATCTGTCTCATAACGGTTAACTTTTCATAGAACAAGTTTCATTTATTATATTTTTGTGACATTTTTTTTTCTTTTTTCTAATCAAGGGACATAATCCTTGACTATGTTTATTTTACCTTGTTTGCCATTGTCAGTTAAACACACATACAAATGATCAAGCAATCCCTTAGCAGCATGTTGCTGGGTCAGCGTTCTGGATTCTGCAAGCTTGAGCAGCGGAAAACAACAATTTTTAAAGGTTAAGTTATAGAAAAAATTGGACAAAATATACAGTAATGGCTACTGGTAGTTTATTCTTAGATTAGGGGGGGGTTTATTTTGGGGGTGCTTTTTTATTTTCATAGCTATTAGGTTAAATTTTGAAAACTTTTGTAATTTGTTTTTTTTATGTTCTGTAATGTTAGCCTTTTTATTTTTTGTAATCAAAGCTTTCTTTTACAAGATACGACAAGTCCACGGATTTCATCCTTACTTATGGGATATCGCCTCCTGGTCAGCAGGAGGAGGCAAAGAGCACCACAGCAGAGCTGTATATATAGCTCCTCCCTTCCCTCCCACCCCAGTCATTCTCTTTGCCTGTGTTAGTGATAGGAAGAGGAAGTGAGGTGTTAGTTTAGATTCTTCAATCAAGAGTTTATTATTTTTAAATGGTACCAGTGTGTGCTATTTTACTCAGGGCGAGAGCTACAGGCTTCCAGCAATGGGGACTGGGGAGATTTTCATTCTTCTGTGACTCCCATACTGTTTGCTGCCCTGCTGATGGTCTTAGCAGATATTATCTAAGACCCTGTTTGTTCCCACAGATCTGCTGGAGGTGATGAAAAGAACATCTTCCTTGTGTGGGACAAGTTCATGCTGCACTTAGCATTAAGGTATGTACAGTCGTTTGCTTCTGGGGAGACTGAGTTACTCAGAACAGACTGGCATTTATTCCCTATACCGGGAAGGGTTAATCAGTTTGCACAGGGACATACATTGTGTGCATGGGTCTACCCTTTTTATTCAGTGAGCTGAAGTTCAGTTGTACTATCAGTGGGCTCTAATATTAGTCCGGTGGATATAACATAAGTTGTGGGCTTGACGCTGGGAGATTGTGGGTGCTCTTACCCAAGTGTCCTAACCTTAACTGTTACTACGCTAATGGCAGGACAGGGGTGTGTTTTTTTTTTTTTTTTGAAGGGGCACATTGGTGGTTCACGGTACATGCGTTTTGTTACCGACATTTTAATTCCCCATGTGATGGGCGGGACTTAGCATTTTGCGTGCTTAGCCGCGCAGTGGATATCCAGACTCCTGACGATCGGCAGTCTCGAGGCTCCGGTGTGGCCTAAGTCGGCTTGGGTCTGCAATACTCACAAGCGGTCTTAGACACACCGTTCACGGAGTGCTATTAAGTGATTTGTGGGGACAGGTAGGCGCCGCAGCAGAGCTGTGGTGAGGTGCAAGTGCTGCATTCTGTCCCTAAGGCGTTATGCATAGTTAGAGTGTACATTTTATAGGGAGATCTACTGAAAGCCCTATAGTGCTTCCCTGTTTTTGCATTGTTTATTGCGGAGCAGTAAAAACTATACAGTTTTAAATTTTAAAGACACAGTTCGTTTTTCAGCAAATTTTCTCAAAGTTGTTGCTTTTTATTTTTAATACTGTACCACGACCAGTATTGCTATTGCTTGTTTTTGTCATGGCTGACCTTCAGGAAAGTACATGTTCTATGTGTTTTAGATGCCAATGTGGACCCCCTATTCCTTTTTGTCTTTCATGTACTGAGAGGGCTCTACAGTTTAAAGAACAAATTTTCTTTAATGCAAGTATATCTAAGGATGTTTCTCAGACTGATGAGACTCAGGGTATGCCGCAACTCCCCAAGCGTCACAACCTTTAACGCCCGCTCAGGCGACGCCGTGTTCTTCTACTGCATCCACTTCAATCACTATGCAGGATATGGCTGTAGTTATGTCATCCACTCTTTCAGAAGTTTTATCTAAGTTGCCAGCTTTACAAGGCAAACGCAGTAGGAAAGAGGCCCATGTGGTCCCTGCGACTTCTGATGCTTTGATGGCGATCTCCGATGTACCCTCCCAGGGCTCTGAATTGGGGGGTAGGGAGGCTCTGTCTGAGGGGGAACTGTCTGACTCAGGAAGTGCATTGCCCCTGGCAGATTCGGACGTAATGTCCTTCAGGTTTAAGGTTGAACACCTCCGCCTTTTGTTACGGGAGGTTTTGGTGACTCTGGACGACTGTGACTCTACTGTGGTCCCACCAGAGAAATTGAGTAAGATGGACAGATACCTAGAGGTTCCTTCTTATTCCGACGTTTTTCCAGTTCCGAAGAGAATTTCGGAAATTATTGCAAGGGAATGGGAAAGACCGGGTATCCCGTTTACCCCTTCCCCTATTTTTAAGAAAATGTACCCTATAACTGGCACCATTTGGGATTCTTGGCAGACGATCCCTAAGGTGGAGGGAGCTATCTCTACCCTGGCTAAGCGTACAACTATCCCTATCGAGGACAGTTGTGCTTTCAAAGACCCCATGGATAAGAAGTTGGAGGGTCTTCTCAAAAGACTCTATGTTCATCAGGGGTTCCTATTACAACTGGCGGCCTGCATTGTAACAGTCACGACTGTGGCTGCTTTTTGGTTTGATGCCCTAGAAAAGTCTCTTAGGACTGAGACTTCTTTGGACGAAATACAGGATAGAATTAAGGCCCTTAAGCTGGCTAATTCTTTTATTATGGATGCTTCCTTTCAGATCACCAAATTAGCGGCTAAGAGTTCAGGATTCTCCATCTTAGGACGAAGAGCCTTATGGTTAAAATCTTGGTCTGCGGATGTGTCCTCTAAATTCAAGCTTTGGCTATTCCTTTCAAAGGAAAGACGTGCCTGACTTGAAAGAGATCATTTCTGACATTATGGGAGGTAAGGGTCACCTCCTCCCTCAAGATAAGACATCTAAGCAAAGGGGACGACAGAGCAATTTTCGTTCCTTTTGAAATTTCAAGGGAGTCCCCTCTTCCTCTTCTGCTAAACAAGAAGGGAATTATGCACAAGCCAAGTCCACCTGGAGACCCAAACAGTCTTGGAACAAGGGTAAACAACCCAAGAAGCCTGCTGCTGCTACCAAGACAGCATGAAGGGGTGGCCCCCGATCCGGGACCGGATCTAGTAGGTGGCAGACTTTCTCTCTTTGTCCAGGCTTGGATAAGAGACATTCAGGATCTCTGGAAACTAGAAATCGTGTCTGAAGGGTATCAGTTGGAGTTCAAAAATTCCTTCCCCAGAGGAAGGTTTCTTCTTTCACGAATGTCTGTCGACCAGATAAAAAGAGAGGCATTCTTACGCTGTGTAAGAGATCTCTCCTCCATTGGAGTAATATGCCCCATTCCAATACAGGAACAGGGGCAGGGGTTTTACTCAAATCTCTTTGTAGTTCCCAAAATAGAGGGAACGTTCCGATCCATTTTAGATCTCAAAAGTCTAAACAAATTTCTCAGAGTTCCATCCTTTAAGATGGAAACTATTCGGACCATTCTTCCATTGATCCAGGAGGGTTAATATATGACTACCGTGGATCTAAAGGATGCATATCTTCATGTTCCTATCCACAGAGATCATCACAAGTTCCTGAGGTTTGCCTTTCTAGGCAAACATTTTCAGTTTGTGGCCCTTCCTTTCGGTCTGGCCACGGCACCCATAATTTTCACAAAGGTTCTGGGGTCTCTGCTGGTGGTTCTCAGGCCGCGGGGCATTGCAGTGGCGCCTTATCTGGACGATATTCTGATCCAGGCGTTGTCTTATCAACTAGCAAAGTCTCATACCGACATTGTTCTGTCCTTTCTAAGGACTCACGGGTGGAAGGTGAACTTAGAAAAGAGTTCACTAATTCCACAGACAAGGGTTCCTTTCCTGGGAACTCTAATCGGCTCTTTATCCATGAAAATCTTTTTGATGGAAGTCAGAAAGTTAAAGATTCTGAATACATGCCGAACCCTTCAGTCCAATCCTCGGCAGTCAGTGGCTCAGTGCATGGAAGCAATTGGGTTGGTGGTGGCAGCAATGGACATCATTCCGTTTGCTCGTTTTCATCTCAGACCTCTACAACTGAGCGTGCTCAGACAATGGAATGGAGATTATGCAAATTTGTCTCCTCAGATAGATCTGGATCAGGAGACAAGGGACTCTCTTCTATGGTGGTTGTCACTGGATCATCTGTCCCAATGGACATGCTTCCGCAGACCCTCATGGGTGATAGTGACAACGGACGCCAGCCTGTTAGGATGGGGTGCAGTCTGGAACTCCCTGAAGGCTTGGCCTCAGTTGGCTTCGGCCAAATTCATCAGGTTCCAGTCGGAGAACATCATGACTGTAGCTTACATCAATCATCAGGGAGGAACAAGGAGTTCTTTGGCGATGAAAAAAGTAGCCAAGATAATTCAGTGGGCGGAAGCTCACTCTTGTTATCTGTCGGCAATCTACATCCCAGGAGTGGACAACTGGGAGGCGGATTTTTTGAGCAGGCAGACGTTTCATCCGGGGGAATGGGAACTCCATCCAGAGGTCTTTGCCACCCTGGTTCTCAGATGGGGCAGGCCGGAGCTGGATCTTATGGCGTCTCGTCAGAATGCCAAGCTCCCGAGATACGGATCCAGGTCCAGGGATCCTCAGGCCAACCTTGGTCGTTAAACCTAGCTTATGTGTTTCCTCCATTTGCTCTCCTTCCTCGGGTGACTGCTCGAGTCAAACAGGAGAGGTCTTCAGTGATCCTCATCGCTTCTGCATGGCCTCTCAGGACTTGGTATGCCGATCTGGTGGACATGTCATTTCTGCCACCGTGGAAGCTTCCATTGAGGCGGGACCTTCTCATTCAGGGACCCTTCCATCGTCCAAATCTAATTTCTCTGCAGCTGACTGCTTGGAGATTGAACGCTTGATTTTATCTAAGCGAGGGTTCTCTGATTCGGTCATCGATACCTTGATTCAGGCACGTAAGCCTGTTACTAGAAAGAATTACCATAAGATATGGAGTAAATATCTTTATTGGTGCGAATCCAAGGGCTACTCATGGAGTAAGGTTAGGATTCCTAGGATTTTATCTTTTCTCCAAGAAAGATTGGAGAAAGGGTTGTCTTAAAGGGACAGATTTCTGCTTTGTCTATTTTGCTACACAAGCATCTGGCAGATGTTCCAGATGTTCGATCTTTTTGTCAGGCTCTGACTAGAATCAGGCCTGTGTTTAGAACTATTGCTCCTCCTTGGAGTTTGAATTTAGTTCTTAGTGTTCTTCAAGGGGTTCCGTTTGAAACTATGCATTCCATAGATATTAAGTTATTATCTTGGAAAGTTTTATTTTTGGTTGCTATTTCTTTGGCTCGCAGAGTTTCTGAGCTTTCAGCATTACAATGTGATTCTCCTTATCTTATTTTTCATTCCGATAAGGTAGTGTTGCGTACCAAACCTGGTTTTCTTCCTAAGGTTGTTTCCAACAAAAATATTAATCGGGAAATTGATGTTCCTTCATTGTGTCCTAATCCTTCTTCTAAGAAGGAGCATCTGTTACATAATCTGGACGTAGTCCGTGCCTTGAAGTTCTGCTTACAGATGACTAAGGATTATCATCAATCATCTTCATTATTTGTTGTTTTTTCTGGAAAACGTAGGGGGTCCGAAAGCTACGGCTACCTTTCTTTCTTTTTGGCTGAAGAGTATCATCCGTTTTGCATATGAGACTGCTGGACAGCAGCCTCCTGAATGAATTACGGCTCATTCCACTAGGGCTGTGGCTTCCTCATGGGCATTTAAAAATGATGCTTCTGTTGAACAGATTTGCAAGGCTGCAACTTGGTCGTCTCTTCACACTTTTTCCAAATTTTCCAAATTTGATACTTTTGCCTCGTCCAAGGCTGTTTTTGGGAGAAAGGTTCTTCAAGCAGTGGTGCCTTCCATTTAGGTTCCAGTCTTGTCCCTCTCTTTCATCCGTGTCCTATAGCTTTGGTATTGTATCCCATAAGTAAGGATGAAATCTGTGGACTCTTCGTATCTTGTAAAAGAAAAGGAAATTTATGCTTACCTGATAAATTTGTTTCTTTTACGATACGACAAGTCCACGGCCCACCCTGTTGTTTTCTAAGACAGGTCTTTATTTTTGTTAAACTTCAGTCACCTCTGCACCTTGGCTTTTCCTTTCTCTTCCTAACTTCGGTTGAATGACTGGAGTGGGAAGGAAGGGAGTAGCTATATATACAGTTCTGCTGTGGTGCTCTTTGCCTCCTCCTGCTGACCAGGAGGCGATATCCCATAAGTAAGGATGAAATCCGTGGACTCGTCGTATCGTAAAAGAAACAAATTTATCAGGTAAGCATAAATTTCCTTTTTTTTTATTTTTTGTAACTTTATTATTTTTAAGTTTAGGTAATTTGTGTTAATATAGGGGGTGTTAGGTTAGGGGGTATTAGGTTAGGGGGTATTAGGTTAGGGGGCTTAGTAATTTAATTAGTTATTTGCATTGTGGGTTTTGGCAGTTTATTTTACTTTGGTACTCTTTTATTAAGCAACAAAAATCTATACTATAATTGCGTTTGTAACGCGTCCGTCGCTGTTGCCAGTTGTGCACGCATCCTCAAAGGTATGTTGGTAGCACGAGGCAGCCAAAAGAATGTTGGCTGCTTCGTGGGCATCCAGGTGGCTTCCGAAAATGGCAGGGTGGTGAAAGAATCCACCAATCCACCATCCTGCCATTTTCGGAATCCACTAACTGCCCGCAATAAGTATTATAAAAAAAAATCTAACCGCCCGTAATAAGTATTAAAAAAAATCTAACCGCTCGTACGAAGTATTAAGAAAAAAAAAGAAAAAACAACTACCTAATAAAATTATTAACCCCTAAATCCACCAAACCTAACATCGCAGACTACCTAATACATCTATTAACCCCTAATCTGCCATTCCGCCACATCGCAAATTAAATAATTTATTAACCCCTAAACCGCCATCCACCACCAATGCAATAAACTAATTTACATATTAACTCCTACATCGCTAACCCCCACAACGCAAATAACAAAATTAATGACTAAGCCCCCTAACCTAACACCCCCTAAATTAACCCCTTAATTACATAAAATAATAAAATACTACATTACTTTAAAAAAATAAGATTACATTAAATTTATCTAAAATTACACAAAATTAAAAAAGGCTAACATTACAGAAAATAATAAACCACATTATCCAAAATAAAAAATAAATAAACCTAATCCCTATGAAAATAAAAAAGCCCCCAAAATAAAAACACCCCCTAATCTAAGAATAATCTACCAATAGCCCTTAAAAGGCCTTTTTGTAGGGCATTGCCCCAAGTTAAACAGCTCTTTTCCTTAAAAAAAATACTAAGTCCCACTCTAACAGTAAAACCCACCAAACCCCCAAAAATAAAAAACCTAACACTAAAAAACTAAACTACCCATATTTATTGGGGTACCTTGCATTCCTATTGGCTGAAATTTTCAAAATTAGGCAATAGGATGAGAGCTACTGAAATCTTATTGGCTGATTTGAAGAGCCAATAGGATTTCAGCAGTTCTAATCCTATTGGCTGATTTCCAAATTGATTGCGGTACCTTGCATTCAATATTCAGTCAACAACGGACATCGGATGAAGAGGAGCCTCCATGACGCCGAGGACCGCCGCCGGTGCCGAGGACCGCCCCCTGCCGAGGACCGCTGCTGAGGATACAGGCATTGGGAAGACAGCTCCGCACCTCCGCGCCGCCTTCACTCCGGATGAAGATAGAAGATGATGGATCTGTCTGGAAGACCTTCACTGCCGGACTTCAGAAACAGTGAGTACCTATTTGGGGCTTAGATTTAGGCTTTTTTATTTAAATTTTTGGGGTGTTTTTTTTAAGATAAGGGTTTTTTTGAGCTTGAAAAAGAGCTGATTACCCTTTTAAGGGCAGTAAAAGAGCTAAATGCCCTATTAAGGGCAATGCCCATACAAATGCCCCTTTAGGGGCATTGGGTAGTTTAGTTTTTTTAGTGATAGTTTTTTTTTATTTTGGGGGTTAGTTGAGTGAGGGGGTTTAAATGTTAGGGGGGACTTAGTATTTTTTAGTGGTAAAAGAGCTGTTTAACTTAGGACAATGGCCTACAAAAGGCCCTTTTAAGGGCTATTGGTAGTTTAGTAGTATATTAGGGGGTGTTTTTATTTTTATAGGGTTATTAGTTTAGGTTTAATTTTATTATTTTGGATAGCTTTGTTTATTTTTCTGTATTTTCACTTTTTTTTTTTAACTATAGACTGCCCTCTGGGCAGGCTTACCGCCTAGTATTCAATAATGATGCAAATGAAATTGAAAAACCTTACAATATAGCTGACGAAAATATAAATAAAATATTAATTTTTCAACTAACAGTTGACGAGAGTAAGCAAATTCGTTGTATCAAAAGTAAGACTGAAAAAATGGCTATGTTACCCTTTTATAGGTGAGGTTGTTTATTTGCATGTAGCGTCTTGTGGCCCATTGACTTCTATGGTTTTCGCGACCTATAAGCTTGCGGATTGAAAGACATGGCTGTGTCATCTGTCACTACGCGAACGAACAAGAAGAATGTTTGATAATATAAAATTCAGGAGAACATACTATTGTGGCGGGCAAAAGTCGACCAAAGAGGGGAGAAATCAAGCCTTGGCGAGCATAATTCGATTGCGACAACATTGCAGTGTTTTTTTAGGCATCTGATCACTTGATAACTTGGTGTAGCGTAAATTGCGTTTTAAAAGACGCAAATTTTAATCAGATTTCATAAATCAAGCCCAAAATGTTAATTTATTTTGAAAACATTTTGACTTGGCAGACTTGGTTGTTCTAATGCAACACGTCAGATTTGTCTTGTAATTAAAATGTGTTTACTCTCCCTTTAAAACATGCACTGGTCATAATAACTGAAAATAGGAATTGAGAATCTCTGCTGCAGTGTTTTTGCAGAGGACATCAACCCATTAATATCAGTCTGTTTCATTTTGTGAACCATAACATTATCTTTGAACTGTCCCATTTCTGTGTTGTATTGGTTCTTTGCTATAAATAATACTTTTATGTCTTGGGATTTTATTTATACATTGTAAGCATATAAGTGTTTATATATAATGTATATCAATGAGTAATATTAACAAACATGTTTATGTTACATTGCAGTACATTAATAATGAATGCATGTGATCATTTTTCAGCATATACGCATTAGGTATTTCTTACAGTACCTACACATTATGTCACTTAAGAACTAGCATATGCTGTTTATCCTCCCTTTTTAATGCTATTGGCTTGCCATGAGAAAACCAACTGATAATTAGTCCCTACATATGCCGATGATGGCAAAGGCTCTTCATATTCATATATATGACAAGAAAGAAAAAATGTGATCATAACAGGACTATCATCTGTTAAATCATTCAAATGAAATTCCTACTTACAACAAAATTACACCCACTACTGCATTTGATCTTTAAATAGCACAAATACCATTGTACACTTTTCAAATCCTTATACATACATTAATTATTGATAGATTTTCTTGTGCCTACAATATGAGGCATAACATTACGGAGTTAGTATTTCATCAGAGGTGAGCATGAGAATATGAGGAAAAAGAATATTATTTTAACCCTTTAATTAACTGAATGTCCATGGTTAATATTTATCATGCACACTGTAGTATAGTAAACACTATGCTATTCATGTCAGATAAAGTAGGTGTGTAATTTCTCTCAGATAATAGTTTTCTATGAGGGCCTGCACTAAAATCCATGTCAGATAACCATTGAGTTCAAAGTCAATGAAGAGCAAGAAATCTTCTCAAGAAGTGAAATTTCTGGTTATGTTTTTGCTATACAACTTCTGTGTTTTTGAATACACAGTAGCAAGTGATGAAATTACATATTTGTTTTTTAAAAGCATTAAATATGCTTAACTGACCTCTTGTAATATGAATATGAGGCGCTTTTAAAGGGACAGTCAAGTCAAAATTAAACTTTAATGATTCAGACAGAGCATGCAATTTTAAACAACTTTCCAATTTACTTTTATCATCAAATTTGCTTTGTTCTCTTGGTATTCTTTGTTGAAAGCTAAATCTAGGTAGGCTCAAACTGATTTCTAAGCTCTTGAAGGCCACCTCTTATCTCAGTGCAATTTGACAGTTTTTCACAAGTAGATACTGCTAGTTCATGTGGGCATATAGATAACATCATGCGTGCTTACCCCCATGGAGTTATGTATGAGTCAGCACTAATTGTCTAAAATGCAAATCTGTTAAGAACTGAGACAAGGGGCAGTCTGCCGAGGCTTAAATACAAATTAATCACAGAGATAAAAAGTGTATTCATTTAACCACGTTGGTTATACAAAACTGTGGAATGGGTATTGTCCCTCTAACTATGGGCTGTGTTAAAAATGTTCTAGTTTAAAATTTTAACAAACAATCTTGAATACCCAATTATAAGACTAGATTACGAGTGGAGCGCTATTTAGGGCTCCTGATCGAGCGGAAACTTTTTGTGCACGACACGTACCGCACAAATTACAATTTGAAAGTAAAAAGCTTTTGCTTGCCCTAACCTGAAGCGCACAAAAAGCTAAAGTAAGAATACCCCTTAGACTTGTAGTGAGAAAAGTGGAAAAAAATCACCCTTAGTCAAGCGCAAACCCGATCGCATTTAAGCAAGTGCACTAACCCAACATGAAATATAGAAGAATATATTATATTTATTATATATATGATAGATTTTTGTAAAATATATATTTATACATATAATATATATATATATATATATATATATATATATATATATATATATATATATATATATATATATATATATATATATGTGTGTGTGTGAAGATAGATACATATATTTATAGGAATATCTATTTAAAAATAATTAGAACATACTCCCCTTTGTGAAAAACATTGGAATGTGTAATATTTACAGTAAATACATAAACACTTTATTATATATGAATATTGCATAAATATGTTTCTTCATGTTTTCAACTATCTGACTGAAAAGGGCTCAAACGCCTTTATATATATATAATGTATATATATGTATGCATATGTATTAATATGTGTATATGTGTATATATGTCTGTAAATACATATATACACATATAAATACATATGTACACATATGCACACACATATACAGTATGTATATATACAGTATGTCACAAAAGTGAGTACACCCCTCTTATTTTTGTAAATATTTTATTATATCTTTTCATGTGACAACACTGAATAAATTACACTTTGCTACAATGAAAAATAGTGAGTGTACAGCCTGTATAACAGTGTAAATTTGCTGTCCCCTCAAAATAACTCAACACACAGCCATTAATGTCTAAACCGTTGGCAACAAAAGTGAGTACATCCCTAAGTGGAAATGTCCAAATTGGGCCCAATTATCCATTTTCCCTCCCCGGTGTCATGTGACTTGTTAGTGTTACAAGGTCTCAGGTGTGAATGGGGAGCAGATGTGTTAAATTTGGTGTTATCGCTCTCACACTCTCTTATACTGATCACTGGAAGTTTAACATGGCACCTTATGGCAAAGAACTCTCTGAGGATCTGAAAAAAAGAATTGTTGCACAACATAAAGATGGCCTAGGCTATAAGAAGATTGCCAATACCCTGAAATTGAGCTGCAACATGGTGGGCAAGACCATACAGTGGTTTCACAGGACAGGTTCCACTCAGAACAGGCCACGCCATGGTCAACCAAAGAAGTTGAGTGCACATGCTCAGCATCATATTCAGAGGTTGTCTTTGGGAAATAAATGTATGAGTGCTGATAGCATTGCTGCAGAGGTTGAAGGGGTGGGGGGTCAGCCTGTAAGTGCTCAGACCATATGCCGCACACTGCATCAAATTGGTCTGCATGGCTGTCATCCCAGAAGGAAGCCTCTTCTAAAGATGATGCACAGGAAAGCCCGCAAACAGTTTTCTGAAGACATGGAACCATGTCCTGTGGTCTGATGAGACCAAGATAAACTTATTTGGTTCAGATGGTGTCAAGCGTGTGTGGCGGCAACCAGGTGAGGAGTACAAAGACAAGTGTGTCTTGCCTACAGTCAAGCATGGTGGTGGGAGTGTTATGGTCTGGGCCTGCATGAGTGCTGCCGGGACTGGGGAGATACAGTTTATTGAAGGAACCATGAATGCCAACATGTACTGTGACATACTGAAGCAGAGCATGATCCCCTCCCTTCGGAGGCTGGGCTGCAGGGCAGTATTCCAACATAATAACAACCTTAAACACACCTCCAAGACGACCACTGCCTTGCTAAATAAGCTGAGGGTAAAGGTTATGGACTGGCCAAGCATGTCTCCAAACCTAAATCCAATTGAGCATATGTGGGGCATCCTCAAACGGAAGGTGGGGGAGCGCAAGGTCTATAACATCCACCAGCTCTGTGATGTCATTATGGAGGAGTGGAAGAGGACTCCAGTGGCAACCTGTGAAGCTCTAGTGAACTCCATGCCCAACAGGGTTAAGGCAGTGCTGAAAAATACTGGTGGCCTCACAAAATATTTACACATTGGGCCCAATTTGGACATTTCCACTTAGGGGTGTACTTACTTTTGCTGCCAACGGTTTAGACATTAATGGCCATGTGTTGAGTTATTTTGAGGGAACAGCAAATTTACACTGTTATACAAGCTGTACACTCACTACTTTACATTGTAGCAAAGTGTAATTTCTTCAGTGTTGTCACATGAAAGGATGTAATACAATATTTACAAAAATGTGAGGGGTGTACTCACTTTTGTGAGATACTGTATATTAAAAAATATTTGTTATAAGATGTGTTATTTTGAGGATAACTATACTTTTAAATGTTTTTTTAGATATGTTTTGTGTAACTTATTTATTCAAGGGTGACAGTTAACCAGAGCACTGAAGTCACGCTATCCTGTTGAGTGTTAAATTCAATTGCGCTTGAGTGAATATGTTTACTTTCAACTTGTTATATGAATGCTATTTCGGACGTGTACAAAGACCCTCAATTTACCCCTTATCGCTCGTGCTTACCTGTTAGTGCATCACTTGTAATCTAGGCCTGTGTATTATTTATTCCACTAGGCCGAACACAAAATAACACACCACAGGTCATTATAATGAATTAGCAGATAGATAGATAGATAGATAGATGAAGATAGATAGATCTATTTGTTTGTTTCCAACGCTTTCAACCTTTTAGCAATTACTGAAACCTGGCTATCTTCCTCTGACACTTCTTCCACTGCTGCTCTCACTCATGGTGGTCTTCACTTTAGCCACACACCTAGACCAGGTGAGAGACATGGTGGCGGTGTTGGCATCTTACTCCCCCACTTCTGCTCCCATCAGTACCTATCACCATTTCCATCTCTCTCCTTTTCTTCCTTTGAAGTCCACTGCATTCGCCTGTTCTCCCCCCTATCTCTCAGATTGGCAGTTATCTATCGCCCTTCTGGACCAACCTCCCTATTCCTTGACAACTTTGCTGCCTGGTTTCCTCACTTTCTCTCTACAAATACACCTACCCTAATTCTGAGGGACTTCAACATACCTATTGACAACCCATCTGCCCCTGCTGCCTTTAAACTTCTCTCACTCACTAACTCCTTTGGCCTCTCACAATCCACCCTATTCCCTACCCACCACGATGGACACTCGATTGATCTGGTATTCTCCTATTTCTGCTTTCTCTCTGATGTTGCCTGTCGCCCATTTGTTATCTTAGACCACCATCTGCTCACCTTTAATCCTAATATACATGCTAAACCTACTTCCCCCCTCACCCCCGCACCAGTAGAAATCTGCACTCTGTGGACCCTCCCCAACTTTCCAAACTTATTCAAATACACCTCCCCCACACTTCCACGATATCCTGCCCTGACCTTGCTATAATCCACTATAACAATACTCTCTCCGCTGCACTTGACACTCTCGCTCAACCCAAACTTTGCAAAGCCCCACGTTGTCAGCTCTAGCCCTGGCACTCCCAACAAACATGCCACCTACAAAAATGCTCCCACACTGCTGAACGTGCCTGGAGGAAATCCCACTCTGAACCTGATTTCATGCACTATAAGTTTATTCTTTACTCTTACACCTCTGCCCTTCGCTTAGCTAAGCAAACCTCCTTCACTTCTCTTATATCCACTCACTCTTCAAACCCTAAAAGACTCTTCTCTATTTTCAACTCTTTCCTCTACCCACCTGCACCACCCCCCTCATCTGCATTCAGTGCTCAAGAACTGGCTGACTACTTTTTCAATAAAACACTTACCATCCGAAGAAACATCCCAACACAAGCCTGCAATCTCCCAACTTTGTTCCCATTCACCCCCTCTGCCACTCTCTGCACCCTCCTCCCAACCACTGAGAGTGAATTGGCTTTCCTTTTGTCTTCCTCACACCTCACTACCTGCCCACTTGACCCTATTCCTTCACATCTAATTCCTCCTCTGTCTCCCACCCTCACTCCGGCTCTTACTCACTTATTCAACCTATCCCTTATACCGGCTCATTCCCTGCCTCCTTCAAACATGCAAAGGTCACCCCACCCTCAAAAAACCCTCCCTTGACCCTAACTCTCCTGCAAACTACCGCCCCATATCACTGCTCCTGCTAGATTCAAAATTCCTTGAAAAACTAGTTTTTGATTGCCTAACCCAATTCATGTCCTCCAACTCATTGCTCAACCCCCTGCAATCTGGCTTTTGTCCCCAGCACTCAACTGAGACTGCCCTCACCATGGTTACTAATGATCTCCTTTCTGCTAAAAACTAAGGCTACTACTGTATACTAATCTTACTTGACCTCTCTGCTGCCTTTGACACTGTTGACCATCCTCTTCTCCTACGGACTCTCAGCTCTCTTGGGCTCTGTGACACTGCCCTCTCCTGGATTCACTCTTATCTCTCTAACAGATCCTTCTCAGTCTCTTTTGCTGGTGACTCCTCCTCTCTATTGTTTCTGTCTGTTGGAGTACCTCAAGGCTCTGTCCTTGGTTCTCTACTCCTATTTACACTTCTTCACTGGGTAAACTTCAGCTATCACCTATATGCTGATGATATCCAGATCTACCTTTCCACTACTGCACTCTCTCCTTCTGTCAATTCTCATATCAGTGACTGCTTATCTGGCATTTCCTCCTGGATGGCCTCTCCCCACCTAAAAATAAACATGTCCAAGACCGAACTACTTCTAATTCCCCCCCCTCTAACTCTACTCCAATTTCTAATTTTTCCATCAATGTTGGCGGCACCACTATCTTCCCATCACCCCAAGTCCACTGCCTCAGAGTCACACTTGACTTAAATCTGTCCTTAATTGCCCACATCGAATTGTTCTCTTCATCCTGGCGCAACCACCTACGCAATATCTCCAAAATTAGTCAATTTCTGAGTACTGAAACTACTAAACAGCTAATCTACTCCCTGGTAATTTCCTGACTTGACTACTGTAACAACTTATTGACTGGCCTCCTTCTCTCCCGCCTCTCCCCTCCAATCCATCCTAAATGCATCTGCCAGGCTAATCCACCTCTCTCAACACTCTGTTGCTGGTGCACCTCTCTGTAAGTCCCTTCACTGGCTTCCCATTCACAGCAGAGTTAAAGTTAAATTCAAAATTCTCACCCTGACCTACAAAGCCCTCACCAATGCTGCCCCACCCTACCTGTCCTCACTCATCAACAAATATACTCCTGCCCGCCCCCTAAGATCCAACAATGACCTGCTTCTTGCGTCCTCTACCATCACCTCCTCTCATGCTAGACTACAGGACTTCTCTCATGCGACACCAACCTTCTGGAACGCACTTCCTCGAGCTGTCTGATTTGCCCCAACCTCTCCTCCTTTAAACGTTCCCTAAAGACCTTTCTGTTCAGGGAAGCTTATCACCCGACTTAATAACAAACTAACTTCACTTAACTAACAGTTGCCCTCATCTATCTCCTCACTAATCATTCTCACCTTTGCAATCCCCACCTCCTGTTTCCCATCATCCTACCCATCTAGATTATAAATTCCCATGGGAATAGGTCCCTCAATTCCCCCTGTATTTGTCTGTAACATGTTATCTTTTATTGTATTGTTTCTCCATTGTACTGTTATCCTTGTACCCATGGGCAGCACTGCGAAATCTGTTGGCGATTTATAAATAAAGAATAATAATAATAGATAGATAGATATATCGATAGATTAGAGTTAGATAGATAGAGCCAGATTACAAGTGGTGCACTATTTAGTTCTTTCTCTTGCACGCAAACTCCTCCATAAGTAAACTAAGCGTGTATTACAAGTGGAAAGTAAATGGTTTGTGTGCGATTGAAGCCCAAGTTGTTCTATCTTCAGGTCTGTGGATATTGCAACAGTGTTAATGTCTTCTCTCCATAAACTAAAAAACGTATTGCTTGTGTGCTAACCCAACAATGTGTTACACCAGGTGCGCTCAACTCAAAGGTAGTTATGCATATTTTACCTTCCAATGTTCTTCATATAGATTTTTTTTATATATTTTTAAATATTTATCAACCTATCTGTATGTGTATATATATATATATATATATATATATATATATATATATATATATATATAGTATAAAGAAGATCCGCACTCACTGGACTTTGAAAAAAACAAAACGGGGTTTATTGTTGTGATGTTTCGGAGATCAAACCGTCCCCTTCATCAGATGGTCTGATGAAGGGGGCGGTTTGATCTCCGAAACGTCACAACAATAAACCATGTTTTGTTTTTTCAAAGTCCAGTGAGTGCAGATCTACTTTATACTATAAATAACCACTGTTCCTGTCACCCTGGCCGTTTACTGAGGAGAAGGTGAGAGTGTTTAACCCACATCTATCATTATATATATATTTGAGCAAGCAGGGGTTGACACTCTATGAAGAAATTGAATGCAAATCAGCAGCTGCAGGGGTGCTCCATGCAAGTCACATACACAATTCTTTAGAAATAAGCAAAGGCACTCACCGTATGAACAGGATTTTCAAAAGTATTAATTTGACGTTTTGGGGTGGTGCCCCTTCATCAGACAGACAATACATAAAACTCACAATTCTTTAATGATTTAGGTAGAGCATACAATTTTAAACAACTTTCCAGTTTACTTCTATTATCAAATTTGTTTCATTCTCTTGGTATAATTTGAAGGAGCAGCAATGCACTACTGGTTTCTAACTGAACACATGGGTGAGCCAATGACAATCAGTATTATTATATATATATGCACCCTCCAATCAACAGCTAGAACCTAGGTTCTTTGCTGCTCCTGAGCTTACCAAGATAAACCGTTCAGTAAAGGATAACAAGAGAAATAATATAAGTAAATTGGAAAGTTGTTTAAAATTATATGTTCTGTCTGAATCATGAATGTCTAACTATGACGTTACTGTCCCTTTAATGGCCCTTTAATGTATTTGAATGGAAAGGATTCCAAAGAATAATTTGTTTGTATGTGTATATATGTATGTATGTGTATATATATATCTATACAGGGCTTGAAATTTCCAGTGGTACACTAGTCCTAGACAACTTCGAAATTTGACTATTTCCTACCTTTAATATTGAGTGGACTAGTAATTTTTTCCCTCTGGGAAAGTAGCTTTTAACCCATGACTAGTAAACCATAGTGTTATTTTTCCACCCCTTTATATATATATATATATATATATATATATATATATATATATATATATATATATATATATATATATATATATATATATATATAAAAATATAAAAAAAGTCTCTGGGGGCTCTGCACTCACTGTATCATTGTCAGCAGCCCAGGGTGCATTCAAATCAAGTAATCCAGAATCGCATATCAAGAAGCACTCACCGGGTCTTTTTACTTAATCAATTTAATAGCATAATTGACGTTTCGGGGCTGTCAACCCCGTCTTCAGACTACATAAATAAAAACAAGCACATACTTTACCTATCTTATACCCTCCACCATAGCACCTGTGTCGCAAACCGGAAACTCCCCGGTGTTCTAGGCGAACCACTGCGCAGGCTCAACTCGTTACCGTGGTAACCGGAAGCGGCGTCCTTATAGTGTAAAAGAAAACAATGGCTGTTAGTTACAATACATGTTAACATATCAAACAGAGGCATATTACAAAGACATCTATTTCCACTACTTGATTAACTTAATCCTAAGGCATACGGTAATATCGATCTGTGTGTAAATATGTCATGACTAATGACCTATAGGGAGAGACTTACTGGAAGGGTGGTCTATTAATATAGATGTTTACTATAACCAACAAGGGATTACATCTTTACAACATGCTAACAATTCTAGGCAATGTAGCCTAAATGATACTACTGATTACATAATCATTTTGTTAAATTAGGACAAAACCCACTATTGAAAAGATCCTCAACATTAACCTAATAGCCCTCCTGTACAGTTCCACTAGATAAGGGAAACAGTATATCACTGGAGTCAATAAACAGATGTTTATATAATTTTTTACAAAAAACAGTGCCAGTCCAGGTGGGTGTTCAAACCCCCAGGAATAAGTGTTCCCAGGTTAAAGATACACCTGGACTCGCACTGAAGTAACATTCTGGCTCTATCCCCCCTCTAATGGGGGGGGGGGGAAATGTGATCAATAATCACATATCTTAAGTCCGCAACAGTATGGCCAGCCATCGCAAAATGATGAGCCACCGGCTGTTCAGAGCCTCCCTTAGTTAAGGCAGCTCTAATAGCAGTGCGATGGTTGGCCATACATGTACGGAGGTCATCTACTGTCTTTCTGACCTAGTATAACCCACACGGACAGTGTAATTAATACACTATAAATGTTTTCGTGCAGGTTACCCTATGCCGGATAGAAAACTTACGGTTGGTACCTGGGTGGGTAAAGAATTTTGTAGTTAGTAAACCATTACAAGTTGTGCAACCCACACATCTATAGCAACCAGGTTTCACTGATTGTAACCAAGTGGTCTTTTTAAAGCATTGTACTGGATCCACTTTTGCTAGACAGTCTCGAATAGATCTAGACCTCCTAAAGCCAACTCTAGGGTGTTGCATTCCTTTCAAACGGCAGACCCTTATCTGTTTCAATAATAGGCCAGTTATTTTTAATGAGTTTCGATAAACCTCAATTGTCCCTTGTATAGGTTGTAGAAAAGGTCATCCTTTCATCCACATTAGGTTTGGTACATTTCAGCAAAGCCCCATCCTGGGTCATCTTCTCAAACTCCTGAAAATGTGGTTTAATATGTCTATCCTGGTAGCCTCTTTGTAAGAACCTTGTCTTCATTTCTCCTAATTGTATTTGAGCTTGACTGGTACTGCTGTTATTACGAATTACCCTTTTAAATTGCAAAATGGGAAGTGCCCTTTTTAATGACGGTGGATGGCAGCTGGTAGCTTCCAATAAAGAGTTCCTGTCAGTGTCTTTACAAAATAATGTAGTGTGTAGTATACCTTCTTCAATACTGATTCTTAAATCCAGAAAGTCCACAGATTTCAAGTGACAGGTCATCTTGAATTGTAATGTAGGAATGACACTATTGAGTGCTTTAAACCACTCCAATAGCTCGATTTCAGTGCCCGTCCATAACAAAAACAAATCATCTATGTACCTCTTAAAGTACCTGATGTGATGGCACTTAAATAGGTCAGTTTCCCACACTTCAAATTGGGCCATATAAAGATTGGCGTACGATGGGGCCACATTGGACCCCATTGCCGTCCCCATCAGCTGCAAATAGAAAGCATTTTCAAACTTAAAATAATTCCTTTTAAGACATAGTTCTAACAACTCTATAATAAGCTCCACTGGAGGTCCCACAAAGGGGTACCAGCTAAGTTGGTTCTGGATAGCGATCAGTCCCTGAGTATGTGGAATAACTGTATAAAGGCTTACCACGTCAAGAGTCACCAATATCGTGGGTTCCTCAATTTTTGGGAATGTTTTAAGTTCCTTTATTAGGCTCATAGAATCAAGTAAAAACTAAGTAATGTTGTGAACTAAGGGCTGTAATATCACATCCAAAAATATTGCAACAGGCTGTAATAATGATCCTATGGAAGACACTATGGGCCTACCAGGTGGGCATGTGGCATGCTTATGGACCTTTTGACAAGGTATTAAAAGCAGGAATACGTGGATAGTGCACAGTCATAAATCCTACTTGGATTCCAGCTTTTTATACCTTGCCAAAGGTTCATAAGCATGCCACATGCCCACCTGGTAGGCCCATAGTGTCTTCCATAGGATCATTATTACAGCCTGTTGTGATATTTTTGGATGTGATATTACAGCCCTTAGTTCACAACATAACTGAAGTAACATTCTGGCTCTATCCCCCCCTCTAATGCGGGGGGGGGGGAATGTGATCAATAATCACATATCTTAAGTCTGCAACAGTATGGCCAGCC
Organism: Bombina bombina; assembly: GCF_027579735.1. Lineage (NCBI taxonomy): Eukaryota > Metazoa > Chordata > Amphibia > Anura > Bombinatoridae > Bombina > Bombina bombina. Next base: position 1,171,643,754 of record NC_069501.1, on the reverse strand, counting down.
AACGCAAAATGATGTTCAGAGCCTCCCTTAGGTAAGGCAGCTCTAATAGCAGTGCGATGGTTGGCCATACATGTACGGAGGTCATCTACTGTCTTTCCGACCTAGAATAACCCGCATGGACAGTGTAATAAATACACTATAAATGTTGTCGTGCAGGTTACCCTATGCCGGATAGAAAACTTACGGTTGGTACCTGGGTGGGTAAAGAATTTTGTAGCTAGTAAACCATTACAAGTTGTGCAGCCCGCACATCTGTAGAAACCAGGTTTCACTGATTGTAACCAAGTGGTATTTTTAAAGCATTGTACTTTATCCACTTTTACTAGACAGTCTCGAATAGATCTAGACCTCCTAAAGCCAACTCTAGGGTGTTGCATTCCTTTGAACGGCAGACCTTTATCTGTTTCAATAATATGCCAGTTATTTTTAATTAGTTTCGATAAACCTCCATTGTCCCTTGTATAGGTTGTAGAAAAGGTCATCCTTTCATCCACATTAGGTTTGGCACATTTCTGCAAAGCCCCATCCTGGGTCATCTTCTCAAACTCCTGAAAATGTGGTTTAATATGTCTATCCTGGTAGCCTCTTTTTAAGAACCTTGTCTTCATTTCCCCTAATTTTATTTCAGCTTGACTGGTAATGCTGTTATTATGAATTACCCTTTTAAATTGTGAAATGGGAAGTGATCTTTTTAATGACGGTGGATGGCAGCTGGTAGCTACCAATAAAGAGTTCCTGTCAGCGTCTTTACAAAATAATGTAGTGTGTAGTATACCTTCTTCAATACTGATTCTTAAATCCAGAAAGTCCACAGATTTCGTGTGACAGGTCATCTTGAATTGTAATGTAGGAATGACACTATTGAGTGCTTTAAACAACTCCAATAGCTCGATTTCAGTGCCCATCCATAACAAAAACAAATCATCTATGTACCTCTTAAAGTACCTGATGTGATGGCACTTAAATAGGTCAGTTTCCCACACTTCAAATTGGGCCATATAAAGATTGGCGTACGATGGGGCCACATTGGACCCCATCGCCGCCCCATCAGCTGCAAGTAGAAAGCATTTTTTAACTTAAAATAATTCCTCATAAGACATAGTTCTAACAACTGTATAATAAGCTCCACTGGAGGTCCCACAAAGGGGTACCGGCTAAGTTGGTTCTGGATAGCGATCAGTCCCTGAGTATGTGGAATAACCGTATAAAGGCTTACCACGTCAAGAGTCACCAATATCGTGGGTTCCTCAATTTTCGGGAATGTTTTAAGTTCCTTTATTAGGCGGCTCATAGAATCAAGTAAAAACAAAGTCATATTGCGAACTAAGGGCTGTAATATCACATCCAAAAATATCGCAACAGGCTGTAATAATGATCTTATGGAAGACACTATGGGCCTACCATACAACTTTATGCAGATTATAGGCTCCATAGGAGTGAATGCATGTTTACACCTTTACAAGGAATACTCAAATCCTCTCTCTTTAAATGGATCAAAGCCTTAACATTATGTCACGATGGCAATATAACATGTTGGTTAGAGTAATTATTAATGCTTTCTGGGATCACCGGATCAGAACAAATACATAACAATGTCCATGTGGAGCCGTTAACACAATTGGCAAACAAATACCTTGCTTGCAAACTTAATAAATGCTCCTTTGCTGCCACAATACATGCTCCTTTTAGGTGATGTAATGTTATCAAATAGGATCGTAAAAAAGAGGTGTATATACAGCTAGAAAGAAAAAAAAGGAAGTATATATTGTTGAATATAGATAGGGGGCGCCAATTAGAAAATTTCTTAAAAGAAAGGATACGTTGCTAAGTGCTGGGAAAATTCTTTAAAAAAAGTGTGTATCTGTGTGACAAAGTGTTTGTTGTAAATCAAAGAAAAAAGAGATGTTTCGATGCTAAAGTGATATTTTTGCTATATCTGGGACTAGTGAGTAATTCCAGAATAGGATCTGGTGGGATTAATAGTAATGGTAGTAGTGCTTGTATAACTTAGGTAATGTGATACAATTTAAAATTTAGGTAATGTGATACAATTTAAAACATGAAAGTAAATAATCAAGTGAAAAAACAGTGATTAATAGTTGAAAACTAATGCAAACCCAAAAATGTCCATCAGTGATACCGAAAATAAAAGTCTTGTAAAAAATTCAATCAACAAGGTAATCCGTGCGGTGAGGCTGCTTCTCTTGGTGCTGTCGGTGAGTCAGAAATCTAAATGGTGAAGAGCGCTCTCTTTTTCTCTTCACCAGAAAGAAAAAAAAGTATGATAAAACAACATACAATAGGGTGCGCAAAACTAGGTGCACAAAATAAAGGGGGTGCACAAAAAAAAGGGGGATATTACGGGTAACTCTGTGTTTAGTGAATATATGTGATAAATTTGTTGAGTGTTCAGATGGTGTTCATTGTATAGAATATTCGTGTTATAAAAAAAACAGATTGTGCTAATGAAGACCCCCCAAAAAAATATTGAAAGATGTATATGTTGCTGGTATCAAAATAAAAATAAAAAATATTGTAAAGAAACTTGATTAGTGCATAAATAGGGTAATATGACCAATACTAATTTTGGTCTTATTCTAAGGATCGTGATACGGTGTTACTTTATAAAGTGATATTTTCATATGCCACCTATAGAGTATAAATCCATATAAATACAAAATCACACAATAATGTCCAGCAGAAATAAACTAGCGATGGATAGAATCGCTGTCACAATCAGCAAATATGTCAGGCAGCTTTGCTCCAAACCGGTGGTGAGTCGGATAATCTGTAAGGTTGAAAGTAAAAGAGAGAGCGCCTAATGGTGTGATATCGTTTGAAACCAGGTAGATATAATCACAAAAATCATCCGCCAAATGGATACTCACAAAAGAGTTGGCACTCACAAGTAGTGCATATAGGCAGGCTGACCTTTGTACAGCAGTCAGTACGCTGAATATGTCAAATTCGTATTGAAGATCTGTTGTAATAGAAAAGGGAGAGAGCGCCTAATAGTGCAATAATGTCTGAACACAAACAGACACACACAAAGTAGCAATAGCAACCAGATGGATACTCACAAAGGAGTTGGCACTCGCAAGTAGTGCATTCAGGCAGGCTGACCTTCATACAGCAGTCAGTACGCTGAACTACTAGGATTTGTATCCCTCTGTCCAGTGATATGGTAGTTTGCAGACTTGGCAGCTCTGGCTTGTCCTTGGCACCCAAAGTGTATGCACGATCGGCATCTGCAACTCAGAGGTTCTGTGTTAACCAGTAATCCTATGAGAGTAATGTGGGTAATCCGATGGTAAACCTGAAGCTATGTGGTAGCTCAGAGCGTATATGAAACGATTGTTAGTCCATTGGATTCATGGTGAAAAAAGAAAGAACTAAAAAAGTTTAAAAACAAAAAGACTTGAAGAAAGGAAGTCAGCGAACAAATGCTAGGTAATTTGTATTAAAAAAAGTATTTATTTAGAGCTAAATACAACGCGTTTCTCGGCTGTAATGCTCACTGGCCGTTTCCTCAGGTAAGTATAAAGGTGTAGCGGGAAAAGACATTTAAAAACACATAGAATAGTCATGATTGGGTGGAACATCCACCAATAAGACACCATGCATTTGTTATATATTAGAAACAATGTTACGCTGACAAGTCTAAAACAACTAGATTTTTGCATAATCAGGACATAAAATTATGTATCAATTTAAAACAATTTGATAGCAAAAATGGTTAAAAAAGATTTTTTGCTGCACTACGTGAATGCATTAAAAATGTGCAATATACTCGGCGATTGTTCCGACTATGAAAGAGATTGAACTATGAACGATCTGAGTGCATACGTGTATTTGATGTGCTGAGTGTACAAATATATAATGTGCCATATATTGAGCTTTTGTACGGGCTGTGTTATAATAGTATTATAATACCAATGCTGGCACAAACGGAAAATACAGCACTGCTTGAATGCATTTATAATGTGCAATATGCTCGGTGATTGTTCCGACCGTAAGAAAGATTGAACTGTGAACGGTCTGAGTGAATAGGTGTATTTGATGTGCTAAGTGTACAAATATATAATGTACAGTGTACTAAGCTTTTGTACGGGCAATGTTGTGATAGTATTATAATACCAATGCTGACACAAACGGATATAATCTGTTACCCAAAAAATGGACATGTAATGACATAATATAGTAAATTAGCATGAAGTGACATAATATAGTGAATGGATATGACTTATTGCAAACTGAATGTAATGAAATAGAATGTATTGATATATGAAAAATATTACAATATATAAATAACGGAGAAAGGTGCATAAGAATATGTGTGCATAAATATCTAATTATAGTTGGGATCTTGACATGTGAAAATAATGGCTGGTAATTTTATTCTCATTCAATACGATGAGAGTAGATACATTAATAAAAATAAAAATCAAACTTAATCATTATTAGATGCTAAATATAATTTTTTGAAGGTTAATTTGATGACTGTTGTGTTGTTGATCTACTGATTAACAACATTATGATATAATAAGAGCTATTGTTATGTCTACAATCAACAAACATAAAAAATATATGTAGAAAATATGACTGGCATAACCATAATAATGAATACCGGAAATTATCAACAACTCCTTGTGCTAAACTTGTTAGTTAAACGCTGCCAGATCTAAATTTGAATTCAAGCCTGCTGGCCATAAGGTATTAAGTTTATGGATCCAGAAAGTTTCGCATTGTCTTAATTTAATAATTCTATTGTAATCTGTTGAAGGGGGTACATAATCTATGGGATAATATTTGTAAATTTCAGGGTTGCCTTGATGCTTATAAAGGCAATGTTCAGGTATGCTGTGTTTAACTTTTTTCTTTTTACAATTTTTACAATTACGTAGATGTTCTCCCCATCGTGTTCTGGCCTTTCTTGAGGTGCGACCCACATATTGCACCCCACAGACGCACTCATGTACATAGACTATGAAGCTAGAGTTACAATTAAGAAATTTCTTTATGGGAAAAATTTCACCAGTGGTCGTAGAAGAGAAAGTCTTCTTGCCAGATGGTATATATTTACAGGTGTTACAGCCTCTTTTTCCACATTTATAGACTCCTATGTGACTTAAAAAAGTAATTTTTTTGGTGGATGTTTTGTTGGAAATTGTGTGTTTAACTTTTTTGCTGGGAGCTAGCTTGCTCCTCAGAGTAGGAGCTCTGGTGTATACAATTTTGGGATAGCTGTCTACAAGATTCTTTAAAATGGGATCTTTTAATATGATCGGCCAATGTTTGTTTAAAATCTCTCTAATCTGTTTGTAGTTGTTGTTATATTGAGTGATAAATAGTGGACTTGCAGAAAAAGTGTTTTTCTCTTTTTCTTTGATGGTTCTATTTTTATTAAGTAAAGTATCTCTGTCCAAAAGTCTAGCTTTATCTCTACATGAGATCAAAAGATTGTTGGGGTATCCTTTGTCTAGGAATCTTTGATAGATAATTTTACTCTGAGAGTCAAAAAATTCCAATGATGAACAGTTACGTCTAATCCTCTCAAATTGGCTGTACGGGATGTTGGACAGCCAACTTTTGTGATGATTACTGTTATAATTTAAATAGCTGTTGCTATCCACTTTCTTGAAAAATGTTTTTGAACAGAGATTCCCTGATTGGTCCCAACTCAGTGTAAGATCTAAGAAATCTACGGTTTGTTTATTAATATCAGCAGTAAAAGACAAGCCAAATTCGTTTTCATTCAGAGAAGTAGCAAAAGCTGTTGCTGAGGAAAAATCACCTCTCCATAAAAAATCAAATCATCAATGTAGCGGCCATAGAACACCAGACTCGCCCCGGCAGATTAATTATAGATATAAATATCCTCAAAAATGCCCATAAAAATATTAGCAAAGCTCGGGGCGAATCTGGTGCCCATGGCCGTACCCTTGATCTGTAGGTAAAACATGTCCTGAAACATAAAATAGTTGTGTTGTAGAATAAATTTAATGCATTCTACAATGTATTCTTTTTGAAAAAGAGGCATATAATCATCTCCATTTAGTGTCTTAAAAATTGTCTGTAAACCTAATTCATGGGATATGTTTGAATAGAGAGAGCTAACGTCGCAGGTAATCCATATTAGATCATCATTATTTTTAAATTCTTTAATTTTATTCAATAGATCCGTGCTGTCCTTAATGTAGGACCTAAGGCCAACTACATATTTCTGTAAAAAAAGGTCAATGTAATAAGATAGGTTGTATGTTAAATTATCTATCCCGGCGATGATTGGTCGCCCGGGAGGATGTTTAAGATCTTTATGCATTTTTGGCAAATGGTAGTAATGTGCCACACTTGGGTTGCTGACTTTTAGGAAATTATTTTCTTCTTTATTTAAAATGTTGAGATTAGAGCCTCTTTCAATCAATTTATGATATTCCTTTAGAAAGATAGATGTAGGGTCTACTTTTAAAATTCTATAATAGTTAGTGTCATTAAGAATCCTTTTGGCCTCTAAAAGATAATCACTAAGATCCTGTATTACTATTCCTCCTCCCTTGTCGGCATCCCGTATGATGATATCAGGGTTGCCGGCAAGGTGGATTTTTTTAAAATGGTGGATTAATGAATGTGACTAGATAATGGCTTATAGGGGAAAGTGAAAATATAATGAAATATAATGAAAGTTGGGCCGCTATTGAATATATCTAAAGAGATGCGTAATATCGTCAACATAGCTGAGTGTGATGTATCTATGAATGTGATCGATTAATTAGGCTAAGTGGTAGGGTAAGGATGGAAGAATGAGCGTGATTGGATAATGAGGTGAGGGGAGTGTAATACCATAATGCGAAGGTTGAAACGCTATTGGTTGTGTCAGGGGTAGTGTGTGGTATCGTCACTATAACATGTGTAATGTGTCAAAGGGTATGATCGAATGGTTAAGCTACTAGGTAGAGTGAAGATGAAAGAATACACATGATAGGATATTGAAATAAGGGGAGTGTGATACAGTGGTGTGAAGGTTGACCGCTATTTGGTTATATATGTAAATAAAACACTTGTTTTGGTGAATCAGTGTATGCAATATAGAATGTGATCTATTGATTGATACTACGTGAGGGGAATTGTGTGACTAATTGTGTAACTAATAAATCATGTGATGTTAGGAGGACAATAAACAATAAAAAATACTATGTTGATATCGTGTTTGTTATGTTATTATATAATGCACAATGTAATGTGAGTGTTACAAATAATAGTAGCAGCACTGTATGCACCTTTCCAAAAAGACCTTATAGGACAATAACTTCATACTGAAGTAGTATATATATACATCTACATGACGTTCTGGGTGATAACTAACAATAATAGTGATAATGTAAGTAATACAAAAATCCAAAATAATAACATGGACATTAATTATAAAATTAAATAGTGGAATGGTGTATGGATATACATATACATATAATGGCTTTAAATATGGTGGATTGTATATATAACTTCATACTAAATTATATAAATACGTCTATATGGCATACTAAATGGTGACTAACGATAATGATAATGTGAGTGATACCGGGATCTAGAACAATCTAATAAGTAGGCAAATAAACTACTAGTGTTAATGGTACTACTATACTAACTATAAAGGAAATATATTAACTATTTGGTGGAAATTATGTCAGGTAGCTATATAACTATAAGGGGCAAGAGTGTACCATGAACACTATATCACTAATATATGGCGGTTATCCTATAAAATGTCATATATACAGACATGAAGACTGTATAATGTGACTACCCTACCCGGGGGTAAATGAATTCCCACCGTATCTGTGAGTTAGCTATTGCTAAACCACTCTATAAATCTAAATCTAAGTATGCTTAACTGGTTATAATTTGGATGTGTCTTGTTAATATTAGTTATAATAATGATATGCATGCTTTATTATCAAAACGTTGACCCATTCTAAAGAGAAGAGGCAATCCCAACTCGTATATCATTAATCAGAAAGCTGTCATGTCCAGATTTTCATTTAATCCCCCCCGGAAAAAGGCTCCCAGATTTGAAGATCCCATAGGTCTCCCTCTGGCGGAGTCTCGTGTATCTATTGGACCCCTTAACAAATGGGATACTCTCCAGGGGGGTTATGTAAAAATTACATACACCTTGATATTGACAAATCCTATGATGTCTGGATACACTATGTTTAGTGCTGTTCTTAGAAATATTCCTGAAATGTTCTCCCCACCTCCTTCTGAGCTTTCTGATGGTACGCCCTAAGTATTGGACCCCACATTTACAAGTTAATACATAAATTACAAAGGTGAAACTGCAATATAATCTTCCTTGAATTGGAAAAGTAAGTTTGGTGGAGTGAGAGGTCACACTTGTCGCCCCATGTGAGGTGTATTGACACATATTACATCTTTTAATATTGCATCTGTATGCTCCTTTGGTGTTTAATTTAATTCCTTGTGACCCCGATTTTATATTAGGCTTTTTATTCATAACATCTTTGCTGGGCACCAATTTCTGTTTCAAAGAGGGGGCCCTTCTGAATGTAATACTAGATTTATTATCTATTATACTTTTAAGTATGGTATCCTTCTGTAAAAGGTATCAGTGTTTGTTTTTATTTAAAAAAAAATTTTTTATATGTATTATATGTAAGATATGCTGTAACCAGCTAATTGTTAATTATGTATAATTGTTTGCACATGGGGTGGGAGGGGCTATCAGGCTCACTTTTTGTTTAAATAGTCAGTGCTTCTATTAGTCAGACAGATGCCTGATGAAACAGTCAGTCTGGTTGAGAAACGCGTTGTAACTGTTTTTAACATTTGTTTTAACTCATTTGGGGTGAAATTGTATACATCCCTTGATTTTAACAAACAATTATTTTAATAAATTGTTGTACTATATGGAAGCCTGAGCCTTTATTCCGGATCCATCATCCTGTTGCAGGATCAGTGTAGCTGGGTCACTGTGATTCCCCAGCTTGTTTCAATTATCACACTGGTGCTGCTCATTTTGTGAGTATCATTTCATCATTTTGATTTGATTCATCACTACTCTTGCAATGTTGCACTAGGAGGCACCCTCTCTTTTGTGATTTCCTTTCACAGATATATGTCTCTTTATATATATATACATATATGTATATATATATATATATATATATATATATATATATATATTCCTCCAAATAAATGCACTCACAGGCCTTTTTTAGAAGTGAACAAAAACCTTGTTTTAATGGAACATTTTCGGGGAAATGTTCCCCTTCATCAGCATGCTGGAACACAACACACAGCACAGAGTGTGCACACAATACACATGTGACATATACAATTAGTTTACACAGTTACAGTAGTACTAGAGACATTTAAAACAGGTAGCATTGAACTGAACTACTATAACTACAGTTTCTTCTTGATGATTATATTATCTTTATGGGATCACAAATATAATTAGTCAGTTATTAGTTACTGTTAAAGCAGTACTACACAACTGAACACAGTGACTGAGTCTGTCACTGAACAGTACACACAGTCACAGTCACACACAAACAAACAAGTTACAATACATAAAAAAGCCCACAGACATCAAGAAGTAAATCATGGTGAAGAAAGGGTGGCACGCCACTCACCTGAGGTGTGTGCTTTATTTTTGTATTGTGCTGTTGTGTGTGTGTGTGTGCACTGTGCTCTGTAGTACTGTGTCTGTACTTGTCTTGTACACAGTATATTTGTGATCCAATAAAGTTTTACTCAAGGCTTTCCTTCCCCTAATAATAGTGGTTTGGCTTTAGTCTCACTCTCTGCACACTCATAGACAGTTACTAGACAGAGACAGTGGGACACACACAAACAAAAACATTCAAAGGCACCACAGCCAGTCAGCCACAGTCACACACTCATAGAATAGACACATATACATACAGTATATATGTATATGTATACAATATAGCCCTTTACATTCAAACACCTTGTCATATAACATATACCTTTTAACCCTTAGAATTTTACTTTTATTATATAGTGTATATATAATTGTAACACTTTATTATTTATTTTATTGTATTTATTTTGTGTTTGGTGCACATTTATGTTTAGCCCAATCCCTTTACACAAGGTCTTCAATCACGCTAACCCGTCTAATGCAAATTTAGAATACACTTAGAAGTACATGTTTGCTTTCAACTTGTAATACGCGCGCCAGTTAGTGCGGTTGCAATATTGCAATATCGCACCCACGCTATCATCATGTAATATAGCTTATAATAAATAGATAGACAGACAGACAGATATATAGATAGATAGATAGATAGATAGATAGATAGATAGATAGATAGAGAGACAGACAGAATACATGATAGATAGATAGATATAATTTGTTGTGCTTGTTAGGCTAAGAACAATGTTGTTATAATGAACTAGGATATGTCCCTTTTATTTTCTATTAACAACTTTTCCTATAAGATCTCTTCCCCTTTGCTAAATTAGCATACAATGAGTTCCTGCAAATACTCAACACATTCATAAATCATTCTCTACTTTCTCTACTTTGCAATACCTGAAGCAATGAAAATAAATACAAAATGTTCACATACATTTCTTCCACGGAGACTTGGAGTTTGTTTATGAAACATAAAAACCTGTCTATCAGATCATAGATATGATAAAGTTGTGAAGAAAAGTACAATTTAACAATTACATTTTGTCATGATGAACATTTGTTTATGGTCTACCTGTTGTAATATTGGTTTTAAAACACTAAAATTAAATTTGGAAACAGCATTTATTGCAACCAATTTAGTTTAATTCACAATTGTATAAAGTTTTGTTACTTTTCTAAGTTAAACATTTCATTTACAGCTATAGTTTGGACATGCATTATAGTATACATTTCCATTATGCATGAAGCTGTTCCTAACAGCTTTTATTTTGAATTATTTATGGAATGAACAAATATAATATACAATACTTTCTTGGGTAAATAACAAACTAGAACACCTATAAATATTGTTGTTATAAGTAATGGGATAAGTTTATGACACATTTGTTAAAAATAACAATTGTTGACTACATTCAAGACTGGTTCTACAGGGGTTAAAATCATCCAATCTTTTATGCTCGAGTCCTATTGTGTGAAGGTGCTTGTTAGGCAGGTGAAAATTACCCCTCTCTACTATTCCTTCCTGCCTGGGCACGCCCCTGCGTTGTTTAGCTCCTCCCATGCCATGCTCAGACACACCCATGACTCCTCCTCCAACTGCAAGGCTCCTCACCTCCTGGCCCTGTTACACAATGGGTATATGAATGAAGCTTTATTATGTAAATTAAATTTTTGAACCTTCCCTTGGTGCATACATTTTTCTAAACAAATGTCAAATGTTTGCAAAACAGTTCACGTTTATTTTTGCTTAAAAAGACTATTTTCCTTTATTCAATGTAACATTTGATTATTAAATGTAATAAAAGAATATCAAATCCAAGATCAAATATCAACATCCTAATGTTAGTTCTCCAATTCTTTAAAGGGACCAAAAACTTATGTTAATTATGAAAGAACACAAACAAGCACATGTTTAGATTTTCCAAATAAATTTAATATCCTTTAAAAGGGATATTAAACAGTAAGTACATGCTAAATGTATTCAAAGGAAGTCCTGAAAGACAGAAAAGGAGGCGCCTCATGGTGTGGTAACGTTATCCCAAACGACAGTTATATAAGATAGGCGACAAATTCAAACTCACAAGAGCAGTGGTACATGAAGTTCAAAACAAACATGCCGAGGCTTCGGAGCCGCCCGGCAGACTCTCTCCCGTGAGGGGGATCTGGAATCAGTCCGCCGGTCACAACACAGGGTGTCCACCAATCCGAAACCACTCCACCGTTCACAACACAGGTTGTCCACCAATCCGGAACCGCTCCACCGGTCAGGTTAGAGGTAATGTCAGAAGACGTCCACCAATCATCCAACCCAGGAAGGAGGTGTGTAAATCCCAGGGAGATCGCCCGGGAAAGGTCACTAAAACAGAGCAGGGATATGATTAAAAGATTTAATATAGAAAGCTCTGTGATATGACCGGCGGAGTGATTCCAGATCCCCCTCACAGGAGAGAGTCTGCCGGGCGGCTCCGAAGCCTCGGCCTGCTTGTTTTCCACTTTGTGTGCTACCGCTCTTGTGAGTTTGAATTTGTCGCTTACCTTATATAACTGTTGTTTGGGATAACGTTACCATACCATGAGGCGCCTTCTTTTCTGTCTTTCAGGACTTCTTTTGTGACCAGCTTATGTTTGGAGTGCAGCCTGATCATTGGACCTGGAGTCTCCTATTTGGAACTTTTATTGTCTAACTTGTAATATACACCTGTTTGCCTCTCTCTCTTTTAGTGCACCTCTTAGGGTTGGTTTATCCTTTTGCGTAAGATATGTATTCAAAGCAAAGATGAGCCTTAGAATAATATTTAGATCACAATCCTTTAAAAATGTATCTAATGCATTTTCTACAAAATTCCCCATTAAAGGCAATGGGTATTTTTGTAGATAAATAATTTGATAAGCTTTTTTTTTTAAGATTGTAACCGACTCTATATCAGTTTATTCTATAAAGTAATGGGTGCTGCCATGTAAATGTAAGTTTTTCCCTTATCTATCTTTCTTGCTGAGAACATTTAGGGACAGATATAAAGCAGATAATAAAAAAAGAATGTTTCTTTATATATAAATTAATCAGTAAACCATAAAGGAACAGTAAATGCTATGAGAATCTGATATAAAAATGTTTATGTTTAATAAAATAAATAATAATATATATATATATATATATATATATATATATATATATATAATCCTCCCTTTTCCTAAAATTTAAAGGGACAGTCTACTTAAAAATGTTTATTGTTTAAAAAGATAGATAATCCCTGTATTACCCATTCCCCAGTTTTACAATACTAACACTGTAATATTAATACACTTTTTACCTCTGCTATTACCTTTTATCAAAGTATCTGTAGGCTGCTCCCTTATCTTAGTTCTTTTGACAGACTTGCATTTTAGCCAATCAGTGCTGACTCATAAATAACTCCATTGGAGAGAGCACAATGTTATGTATATGGCACACATGAACTAGCACTGTCTAGCTGTGAAAAACTTTTAAATGCACTAAAATAAGAGGCGACCTTCAAGGGCTTAGAAATTAGCATATGACCCTACCTAGGTTTAGCCTTCAACAAAGAATGCCAGGAGAACAAAGCAAATTTCATAATAAAAGTAAAATGGAAAGCTGTTTAAAATTGCATCTGAATCATGAAAATGTAATTTTGGCTAGACTGTCTGAAAAAGAAGAGTTTTCCAATTCTGAAAACTAATAGTGCATATGATAGGCTGAAGAAGCCTTACCATGTCACATATCTGTCCCTTATTGGCTTTAACTGAAATGATAAGAAACTACAAAACAATGGAGAGTATGCTAACATAAAATGCAGTGTATTGTCTACTCCAATAAAAAGTCCTCTAAACAAGGCAAGTGGTGGCTGGAGTTTGGCTATTGATAAACTCTTGCAGCAAACAAGGTGCTAATGCATTTCAAACAGTTTCAAACTCACTCTGTATGTTAGTTTATTGTAAGACTAGATACAAATTTTGTAATGATAAATTATTGACTATTCCTTTAAAGGAACATTAAACATATTTTGTAGCATAAAATGCTTATGTAAAAGCTGCCTATTTTTATTTTGACACAAAGTGTAAGTCTGCCCTTCAGAAATGAATACCCACTGTCTGATAAGCAGATCTATTGCTTTATTGGTCAACAGTAACACACCTAGAAAATATATAAATCTTAGTGTTGGAACATCCATTTCATCAAAAAATGATTGCCCTTTTTTAGATACTACAATGAAATTAAATGATGTGAATATCTCTTCAACTAGATAAAAAAAGCAAATATATACAAAAATAATATATTACTTAAAAAAGAATATTTTACTTGCTGTCAGTGTTTGACAGATTACAGTAGAGTATTTATAATACATGATGGGACAGACAAAGATAATGCTGATCAATGCATTATGACAAACACAGAAATTGGAATCCACTCGTAAAACAGATACGTTGCCAACAGAAAACTCTAGTACTGATCGTGCATGTTGATAGACTTGAATTTGTCTATTGGTGATTTAATATTTTCATTTTTCACATTCTATCTACAGAGCCCAGCAGTTCTCCGGTGGAGGTTGAAGCTGTAGGTGTCTCTGCATCAGAAATTCTTGTAAAATGGAAACCTTTTAAAGAAAATCTAGGAAAATCACTGGGATTTGAGGTATGGTGAAACAAGAATATTTTTTATTATTGATATGTTATGTGATTGCATCGTGTTATTTCTTAGTATTCAGTGCGTCAGATTTTTTTAGACTTTAACTTTTGACATTTGATTTTATATAAATATACATTTCATATATATGCATTATATATTTTATATATTTTTTTATTTTGCTCTATTGCAAACATTGAGATTCTTAAGGTAGAATTAATTTGTTAGTGAGAAAGTTCAAACTGTATTGATCGATCTATCTATCTATCTATCTATCTATCTATCATCTATCTATCTATCCATCCATCTATCATGACCACACATAATTTAATAATAAAATATATTACACTTTCTTTATTTCCTTCCTCCCATCCTTCCTTTTTTCTTCCTTTCTTCCTTCCTTGATACACTTTTGCATTCTAACCTCTCAGCTTTATCCTAATCCTTTAGAGTTTTGCAATGCTTCATTATTGACTCTAAGGGCACCATGTACTAAGCAGCGAGAGCTGCTCCGGAGCCCTTATGGGGCAGGTTTGCATATGTGAGCCTGCTTCCCGCAATGTAAGAAGCAGTGGTCATTAGACCGCTGCTTCTTACACCCTACACCACCTTTGAATTGGCGAGGGAAAATCAAGAGTTTGCTCGCTCTTGGTGATTGACAATCCCTTCTCTCATGCGATTGGTCTCGTGAGAGAAGGGGCGCGCATTACACACTCACTTGAGCATGTAATGATACATATCGGCAGCGGATCCTGTTTGTCTGCTGCCCATATGTAAAAAAGGGTGAAAAAGGTTGTGTGTACAAGCGCTAAGGTAAACCCCAAGCTGTATCCAAACAGAGATCCTAACCAACCTCCAAAAAATAAGCACAAGTAGTAAGAAGTGAATACAGCGCCAACAAGAGGCCAAGGGATAAATATACTCACAGAGAGATAAAAGAAGATTATTTAATGAACCATGTTAAAAAGCATCAGTAATAAAAGACTATATATAAAAAATGTAAAAAGCACATATAAATAAAATTACAAATACAGGAATATCTTACAGAAGCGGCTCAAAGGGCCAAAGCTGATAATTACAATAAAAATAGAGGTAATAACAGGTGATCAGTGTGAGTGGTACACCAGAATAAGAGTGTATACTAATAAAACAGAATTAGCCTAAGTACAACTGTAGCAAGTGCATCAAGCAAAAAACTAATAAACAATAATACAAACAATAGTGTTCAAAATTAGTGTTACAAAAATAGTGTTCCAAAAAATAGAAAAATGCACTGCAGTGCAAAAAAAGGGGGGGTAGCAAAATAATTGTATAGATACAATCAAATAGTGAGTGAGTGCAAATGGATATAAAAATGGTAGCTACTTAATCCAGTGAGGTTAAGATATAATTAAATAAAATAATTAAATAAAAAAATAAAATAAAATAAAAATTTATTTAATTATATCTTAACCTCACTATAGCATTAATTATATTTCTTTCACCACAGTAACTTGTATTGATTGAATAATAATGAATTCCATCTGAAGCCAAATGTATGTATTTATTTTACAATTCATGGTAAAACTATGATTTCCCTGTTATCTCAGTCAAGGAAATAAGCTTCTTTTAAACCAACTCACTCAAATATACCTAACAAGTCTTATTTGATAAAGGAGAAGATAAAATAAAATTCCCAGGTTTTACTAGAATAGTTCTCCATTAAATCTCTTTGAACATGTGACTAGCTGAGGCCCAGAGAGTCATAAAAAAGGAGCTGAACCTCTGATTGACAGCATGTTGTGAGTTCAGTTTGACAGCAAATAATGGTCTTTGTATTCTTCAAGCTTTATGGACTGCTTGCAAACTTTCTTTAAAGAGCCCCATTACCAAAAAATAAGTGTGATTTACATTGCAGAAAATAAACTAGAGCTTAAAAGAATTATTAATTTAAAACACAAAAACTCTTCCTTTTGTTGTTTATACTGTGTGTGTATATATATATATATATATATATATATATATATACATACATATCATCCTTTAACGTGTTAATATATATTATTTCTTGATTTAATATACAGGTATTTTATATTCATATCTGTATGTACCTTTTGTATTTAAAATATTAGTCACACATTTTTAAAAATGTATATTATTTTATTGAATACATATGTGCTTTACATGTTTTAAAGGCATTTCACATTTTAATATTAGTTGTAAGGTCATTCTTTCCTTTTACACCTAATAGATGTACTCATACATACAACAAACCAAAAAATGCTAGTAGATACACTGTCAATTGAACGAAAATTATCATTTAACTGCTCCCATTGATGTTAATGAGAGTTTGAAGGTAACCTTAAACTACTGTAATGCATCTTGCAACAAGAAAAATCTGACACCTTTTGTGAAGATTTTTAACACTCATTTTATTGACAAAAACCTGGCCTTAGTAAAAAATATTCATTTTAAAGACATTTAGACTAACAAAATTAAACAAATTATTATTTTTATAAGAAGTAGTAGTATTATTATTATTAGTTATATGAAGAGCGCTAACAGATTCAGCAGCACTAATAAAAAAGATTTATAAATATAATTTATATTTTAAATGTTAATTTTTAATATCCCTATAAGTATCTACTTGAGAAAACCTTGGCTGATTTTTAATAGCTTCCACTACTTATTAAATATATCCCTTAGAGAGCGAGAAAGAGAGAGCATTTTATCAGGTAAACCTTGACTCAATTAGGCCTTTGTAACTGTGATAGTAATTATACTCGAGAAATCCAGAAAATCCAGAAATTTGAGAAATCCAGAAAAAGTATATTCTATTTTTATGCACATATAAAAGCCTGGCTGTCATTGACAACATCTGACAACATGAAATTTGTTCATTGGCTGTTCATAAAGGTTTTTCTTTTTTTCTATGCTCGGGTCACTTTTAAAATATTGTAGATAAGCCCATCAGAACAGTTAGTAAGCAAAACTTCTAAATACACTTGTGTCAAATATTTCTTTGAATAGCTATTTTATCAAAGTAGCATACATCAGTCTTCATCATCCTTTGGAGAGACAATTATTAAGGTCAGGAAAGTGATTTTAATCTCTAATAGAGTTATAAACTTTAACACCCAAGGGTTGTTCATTCAAAAATACTGCTCAATGGTGCATACAGCTATGCAATTAAAATGCGACCGTCATCCTGTGGAGAGACAATTACTAATATAATTCTATAATTATAGGTAACTCTGGGTGGTGCAGGGATGAAAATTAAGTCAGTGGTATATATATATAACAGACCAATTTATAGAATATAACATTTACTAATTATTTATGCTCTATTAACTGAAGAGAGCATTTTAATTGCATAGGCTTGACACAGAATGGGGTGGTTTAAATTATATTTATAGTTTTGTTGATACTGTATCAATTCCACTTATGAAGGAATAATACTAGAAAAATGACTAACTCATTAAGTGGCATTTATATATGTAAATATATTAAATTTTATTGAAATATTATAAAAGCTATTAATTTATTAGAAGAATTTTAAACTGTTTCTATTGGTTTATGTTTTGATCCATCTAGTTTAATAGGTCTTTAAGTAATGCCCTACACATGTAGAACAACATTAGTGCCCAACTAGTTTACAAGCACTGTTTGTATAAAACCAATTTGGCACCTCAGAGGAACCAGAGGACTCAAAGGTCAATCATCACTCAACAAAGAATTTTTAATTGTATATATTGCTTTACCGTAAGCTTGACAGGTAAATCAGGAAAGACTAAATGTAAATCCACTCAAATTCACACATACCCCATCCACCATCCCCCACCCATCTACCACCACACTACTCTGAATGCACCCGGAAGTTAAGCAGTGTCAGGCCCGGTCAGTACCTGGATGGGAGACCGCCTGGGAACACCGGGTGTGGTAGGCATATGGTGGATGGGGTATGTGTGAATTTGAATGGATTTACATTTAGTCTTTCCTGATTTACCTGTCACGCTTACGGTGAAGCAATATATACAATTACAAATTCTTTGTTGAAAGATTCTAAGACTTGTTGGCTGGGATTTGTTGATTTTGTATTATTATTGAGTCAGGGACCAGACTCTATCCATGCATGAGCATATTGCAAATTGATCTGGAAGGTGGTGCGGTCAGTAGTTTGGTAATTTTAGGAACAAAAGAATCTTCTAGGTACCCACTTCCCCAGTGGTAATGCAGAGACAAGAATATGTCTCAACAAGGTTCTTATTTAGAAAACAAAAATAAATAAATAAACATAATGTCTAGCCAGCTAACTAAACAAACAAATAAATAAATAAAATTGTCTTTTAAAGTGAGTAGGGAATATTGCTCATTCTGGATATGCTCGCAACCGTTTCTATTAATGAAAATTGTCTATGAAAGCCCATTGTCCAACATGACCATGAAGTCGAAAAAAGAGCTATGTCTATGGTGAACCAATGTTGCAGCCATTAATAAATTGAATAAGACAATGACCAGCTGGAGGAGTTTACAATGTTGCAGATTCCCTCATCCCTTCCATCTTTATTATAGATATCCTGCTTCTTCCCAGAAGAATACTTAATTGAACACACCATTGTTTTCTAGGCATTTTGGAAAATAATTACAAAATACAGTTTAAGGTAATCATTGTGATGTGATTCTTGTTACACAAGGAGCTGAGCTACTTAGAAAACCACTGCAAACGTATTTGTGACTACAGTTATATAATCGTATATAAACAGTGTAAAATTAGTTATCTGTTTATTTAGATGATTGTGTATATTTGTCAAAGACACACCTGCAATATGTTATTGGTTTAATGTTCATAAGGACAAAGATAAAGCTATATTATTATTTGCTACTTCATTTTTATTAAACTGTTGTGTATTTAGCGAGTGTAAATATTGTACTGGAGTTTATTGGTTGCATATAGTTTAATTTTTCTGCAATGGATACAGAAAAGACTCAGGCTCATTTGTTTGATTTGTACATGCATGCTGATGTTTCAGATGGTAGCCAAAGCATTGCTATTACTTGGCCTCTAGGCAGCAATTAAAGATAAAGCTAGCATACTGTATTTTGACAGGTAGAACAACATAAAGGTTTACCCGTGCCCTTAGTTTTGTATACTTGTGACCTGTGCTTGCTAATAATACGGTGAATCATCATGTCAATGTCAGTTTGTGCCAGTGGGCAGAATTCATTTAAAAGACCCTCTAGTCTCCACAGATTCACCAGCCTCACCAGTTTAACCAGTTCCTGTGTTACAGTTTTGCAGTTCACTAAAGCTCATTCACCTAATGGTTTTAGTAAGTCATCTTCATAGAATAACTTAGCCATTGGGAAGCTAGAGAGATTGGTGTATCTGGTAAACTTGAAGGAGCTGGAAAGATGGTTGAATTTTGCCCATTGTCTGTTTGTTTTTGGTTTGCATTCTTAGTGCAGGATATCAAGTTGTGTTAGATACAGAGCACACTGCTGTTGCTTGATCAATGATTTTATAAAAAGTGACAGGGAGGAAGAGCCAGTACTTAAAGATTCTTTGTTACTGTAAACTAAAGGAACATTAGAGTCAATGCTTTAAATGCAAGAGTACTGTGTTATAAAATATCTTTACATAAATCCTGCCATTTTGATATCAAAATCTACATAGTTTTGCATTCTA
Source organism: Bombina bombina (assembly GCF_027579735.1). NCBI lineage: Eukaryota > Metazoa > Chordata > Amphibia > Anura > Bombinatoridae > Bombina > Bombina bombina. The sequence continues at coordinate 1,171,623,765 of NC_069501.1, read as the reverse complement.
GGAGTATACCCTTTGAAAATCCATTGAGTATTGTTTATCCTTATTAATTTTCTGTAATAAATACTCAGAGCAAAAACTATGACAGTTTGAAAGACTTTTTTTATTGCATGCAGATACATTGCAATCCAATATATCTATCTATCTCTCATCTATCTATAATAATCTATCTATCATCTACCTATTTATAGTTAGTAATGAATTAAAAAAGTTTAAAATGTATCCATAAGGTTTCTGAATCAATCAGACCCCTTTATCAAATGTAAAAACATTGGTAAACAGACAATAAACAGTTTACAGAGAGACTAAAACATACCCCTTAAATAGTGCCTAGTCCTCAGCCATGCTTTCCAAACTGGCATCCGCCATTTTACGTGCACTGAAAGCGTACTTCATCTGTGTCTACATTTTATACCAAGACAAAGTTTATCCTCAAGTCCATATTATTTTTTTCTAATATTTTAAGTGTAATATTTTGGTTTCCACTTGGAGAAATTTCTTACCCTTATCAGGCCTCTATGTAAAGGAGGAACATGATCTATGATCATAGTGCGCAAGTCAGAGATCATGTTTACAGGTTTGTGAAAGGCAGAGCGACAGGTTTATTAAATGGAACAAGATAAATACATTTTTTTCATGTGCATTAATAAGAATCTCCTGTCTGGTGGTTCTGTATACTTCATTATTCTGTACACATGAGGTTCCAAGTTAGGATTCTAAATAGTTATCATCAATGTTTCTGTTTGTTTATACATTTTAATTAATGTGCTTAATGATATCCATATATAAATTTTATTGTTCAATTATTCATTGTTTTTATATTTATGAATAATAAAAATGAATGATTTGTATAGTTTATTATGCAATCCTTATCTGTGGATAAGATTCTTAGATTAAAGGAAGATGAATGAGTTAAAAGATCTCACCAATAAGGATGTTGGGACACCTATAAATAGAGGAACAGGATGGACAAGAGTATACTCCTTGAAAAAGCTGAATGATCAGTGAAACATATGTCAGAAGTTTACTTTGCACATATACGTGATGTCACAAGAGATGGGACTTACAGTTACACAAACTTGCTGGTTCCATTATTGGCTGTGTGAGAACTTTACTTCAAGCCATAGACCTGGCTTTATAGTCAACTGGTCCTTTGTCCCTCTGGTGTCTTAATCATATTGTGCTTTTAAATATTTTAAATAAATTCATGTTATTTTTAAATCCATCTATTTCCTGCGTGTTTACCTTCCTGGGAGTGAGGAATTAACATACATGCTTACATCCTGAGAGCTCATTTATAGCTCAATAAAACGTGAGTAAGGTCATCAATTTGCTTTGTTGCAAAGTGGAAAAAGAACTTCACTAAAGAATTTTCTTTTCTCCTGAGGTTATGTGCCTTGCTTGATTGCCTCCTTGGTAAGGAGAGCCACAGTTAAACCGCATATACCCTGAGAGCTCAGTCATAAGTCTGAAAGATGTGAGTAAGGTCATTTTAATTTTTTTTTTACATTCCATGGATATGTTTCCAGGTGGAATATATACTTTCTTATTTTCAGTACATAGTGTTATATCGTTTAACATTTTTATATATTTTTGTTTATTGTTTTGTGCATTGTAACACTGATTGGTGATATAGTAACACATTTTTTGCACAGGTTGCTCTGAGGTGTCAATTTTTAATAGCCTCCCTGATAGCAAACCTGTGGTTGTCTATTATCTCTCTGAATGAGGTAGACGTCTTACCCACGTATCAGAGAGAGCATGGGTAGACTACATAGGTGGTCATGCAAGCTAGCCTATGGGAAATCCTTTACCACTTGTTGCAATGTGGATATTGAAATTTGCACATCATACAATCACCACATCTCTAACATCAATTTTTTGTGTGGTTTTAACCAAGTCTGTCTTGTGTGACATTTTACAGGGTCTGTCTTGACAAAAAAGTCCCTTAAGTTATTGGTTCTTCAAAATGCCATTCTAGGTGGATAATGTAATAAAGCTGATGGAGTTCTATTCAAATCACGCCTCAGGAGTTTGTGTATCATTGCATAAATTGTAATTAATCCTATGTTCATCCACATATTCTCTTTTATTTTGTAACAGTACATCCTTAGTATATCCCAAAATATTAGTCTGTACCCTATCAATGTTACTAGCTTTGTATCCAAGTACCTTTAATCTGTTAGCTATGGCATCCAATTTTTCTAATGCTAGATCTGATTTATTAAGTATGTCACGCGTGAGCTGAGAGGCAATGACCCTCTTTTTTGTATGTACAGGATGGAAAGTAGGTTTTGAAAATAATGATGTATCAAATCTTACATAATCCCCTTCCATAACCTTAAAGATATTCAAATCAAGGAAATGTATATTAGAGGGACTGTACTCCATCTTGAAATGGTTTAGGGACTCAAGTGTGTTCAATGAGTGTACCCACCTAGTAAGGTCATCAGGAGTAGAGTACCTCGCCAGATCAGAAACAAATTGTCAATGTAGCGTGTATAAAAATAACATTAGAATGTATATGGGGTCACATGACATAAAATTCATACCACAACATGTACAGATAGAAATCACACGTAAAGCAAAAGTAGTTTCTTGCTAAACAAAAATATATCAACTCAATCAGGCACTCCAAAGGAGGACCTTTATAGGCAGTAGATGTACCAACTACTGTTCAGGCAGCTTGCAAACCGCCATCATGAGGGATGACAGTGTACAGGCTGTTTACATCCATGCTGACGAGTAAATCCTCTGTTCATATATCAAAATGTTGTTTTAAGTGAGTAATCAGATAAGCATAATCCTTCAAATAAGCAAAAAGAGCTTTGGCTGAAGATGAAAATCATCGTTTTATGCAACCCCAGAAAATATAGGACCCCTTGCAGATGCAATTGGGGTGAGAAAGGGTGCATAGGTCTGGCGCTAGTATGTACACCTACAGCTCGCTCCAGAAGGGTGCCTAGTCAACCTTAGAGTACAGATACAAATTGGAGTTATGGAGTGAGCGCCAAAGGCAGAGGTGATGAGAACAATTGACTGATAATTTAAAATAAATATTTTAATACATAATCTATTATAAAATCTGATAAACAAGTAGGTACATAATCTAATACATAAGATAACAATTATTTAAAAACATGGATCCATGTGTACAAGAATTTATAAAACAGTATCAGAGATTACAGTAATATAAGTTAAAACTAAATGAAATAGAAACACAGCATAAGTGGTGTTTAAAAGAGGAGTAATATATTAATATGGTGTGTCTGATACAAAAAACAAAGGTAATATTACATATTAAGTTAAAAAAAATGAAGTTAAAAAATCAGTGACCAAATATGAAACAGTCCAGTGGATGTATCCAAAAACAACCAAATGTATAACTGTATATCCTGGGTGAATGAGTGTTCAAAGTGCTGTAGAAAGTGCTGTAAAACAGTCCTGTTGAGGTAAAATCCAAAATCACAAACTTAAAAAATCAAAAATTCAAAAAATCAAATCCAAAAAATGTGGCAGAGTGACAAAGTTAAAAAATATGAAAAAATATAAAAAGTATATATAATAAAAAACAAAAAACAATATTATATTGTGGCAAAATTCCAATATTAAATGGAGTGGTGCATCCTTGATGGGGGTGATGTGATCAGAAAGAAAAAAGGCTTGATTAAAGTCCCATAAAAATTTAATATTGGAATTTTCCAATTTAATATTGGAATTTTCCCACGATATAACCCCTTAATGACCACAATGTACCCTGTATGTCACTAGTCGTTAAGGGTTTTTTCAGGACATAATAGCACAAGTCTAGCAAGAACACACTATTAATGCCCTCCCTCCAGCAGGCTTTGTGGAATAGAGCAGTCTCAATGCTGGTGGCAAGACCGCGCTATAAAACAATCAAGTCCCAAAAAAAGGCCAGCGACATACAGGGTACGTCGCTGGTCCTTAAGGGGTTAATATTGTTTTTTGTTTTTTATTATATATACGTTTTATATTTTTTCATATTTTTTCACTTTGTCACTCTGCCACATTTTTTGGATTTGATTTTTTGAATTTTTGATTTTTTAAGTTTGCGATTTTGGATTTTACCTCAACAGGACTGTTTTAAAGCACTTTCTACAGCACTTTGAACACTCATTCACCCAGGACATACAGTTATACATTTGGTTGTTTTTGGATACATCCACTGGATTGTTTCATATTTGGTCACTGATTTTTGAACTTCATTTTTTTGAACTTAATATGTAATATTACCTTTGTTTTTTGTATCAGACATGCCATATTAATATATTACTCCTCTTTTAGACACCACTTATGCTGTGTTTCTATTTCATTTAGTTTTTAACTTATATTACTGTAATCTCTGATACTGTTTTATAAATTCTTGTACACATGGATCCATGTTTTTAAATAATTGTTATCTTATGTATTAGATTATGTACCTACTTGTTTATCAGATTTTATAATAGATTATGTATTAAAATATTTATTTTAAATTATCAGTCAATTGTTCTCATCACCTCTGCCTTTGGCGCTCACTCCAAAGATGCAATTGGGGTGCCAGATGGAGAAGATAATGATTTATGTATTTTAGGCAGCAAATAAAAATAAAGAATATGGACCTTAGGAAAGGTAGTGGTCATAAATGAAAGCCCATTGCCATGTATGGCACATTTCAACATGTAATCAATCTGTTTTTTTAAACGTTTACGTAGGATTACTACTTAATTTGCTGTATGTCCTAGTATCCAATAACTGTCTCATAGTTTCCTGTCAGTAATCATTGTAATTAAGAATGATGATAGCACCCCCCTTATCTGCTGGATGAATGACAATAGAATTGTCATTCATCAAGCTCTGTAGAGCAAGATGCTCTCTAGCTGTGATATTGAAATATCTATAGTCATCTGCCAATTTATTACTTTCACTGTTCAGGTTATGGGCAAAGCTCTTAATTGAAGTGTTTGTGGTGGGGTCAAAGTTCAATGCACGTTTAAACCTTTTATTGCTTTCAGTCTCTTAGCAAGTAAAATCTTTTAATTAGTAAAATCTAGGTGTAGGTATAAAAGACAACCCTCTATTAAGTTACTTTAATTCATTATCAGAGTGAGGTCTAGTGCACAAATGATACACAATATGTATTATTTCCTGTTGGATGTCTTTTTGTTGTCTTTTTGAATGTGTGCACACTTGTGTCTCTTTGATATAAAGGAGGCTTTTTTGTGGATTTGGTAACAATCCCAGAGAAAGACTCTGATGGCTGTGTGGGAGGAAGACTCTGTCCCTCATTGGTGGGTTCACCCTCAGAGGAGTCACTTCCACAGTATCAGGTGTTTTTTTGGGGCGTACAACCCTGCATCTCCTAAAAGTGTGGGCATTGTCCTTCCCATACAGCTACCTATAGATCTTCTTCTCTCTATGATCATTTTCAACAGTGGTTAATTCCTTGTTCTTAAAAGAAATCAATTAATTATTGTATTTAGTGACTAATGTATCAATTTTGGTTACCCAATCCTAAGTTTTATTTTCCGTAAGTATGTGATAACTCTGGGATTTAATGACCTGAATTTTGATTTGATTTTTCTACCTATCAACCTCTTCAATAACAAGAAGCATAAGATCATAAGAACACTTGTCTAAAATTTAACACCATTTACAGCAGGATTCTGGATTTGATCTTCCAATTGTAGGAATATTACGAATCCTGAAACCCCTTGCAATGTACCTATTGCTTTGATAATTAGACAGATTTACAGCATGCAAATGATAATCAAGTTCTCCTTTTCTAAGTTTTAGCAATTTATGATAAATACAAATTGGCACATCACCTCTCAACTCACAGAAGTCTGTAGTCACTCTTATGCGAGCAGCATCTTCCTCAGTAAATATAAAGTGTCCTTGTTGATAGAGCCATCAATCTCTTCAATTGCTGTTAGCTGTTGTGTCTCCATCAGGAAAAATAAATAAAATAGTTAATAAAAACAATGGTAGTGCATCACCTGTTAGTATCAATACAACAAACATGTAATTCAGAGGGTGCAACATCAAAAAATATAGACAAAGTCCTCAGAGATATGCACTCACTATATAATAAGTCCAGCCACCAGGGTGCACATGAAAGAACCAATGTAAGTAAGCAATCCGAAAGGTACCATTGCACTCACTGGAAATTATTCATAAAATGAAGCAGTTATTCAAAATTGTAATAAATATTACATTTTATGAATAATTTCCCGTTATAGATTTATGGTATAGTGAGTGCCTATCCCTAAGGACTTTAGATAGATAGATAGAAAGATAAATAGATAGACAGATAGATCAAATTCTTTATTATTCATCTATACTGTATGTGTATGTTTTGCACTTTTTCATGATAACATAGATGATAGCTCAGAAGAAGCACATAGTGAATGTTCCATGTGCACAAGTTCATTAAAGGTCAATGTGCAACTTGGGTGAAAATGACTTATAGGAAATTTCATTCCAGATGATATCCAATCATTGTATATTACGTTCTTACTTTATGTTCCTCTGGTCAAGTGGATGACTAAGGAATATACACAATGCCCTAGGAAAAAAAGACAACCCAGTTACTGATCAGCATCACTTTCTAAACGGGTAGCCCTGCACCTATATTTTCATAAATATATTAATTTCTATTGTATTTTAAAAATGAAGTACTGTGGTTTAATTTTTTGTTAACACATACCATACACCTCAAAGACTTTCACCTACAAATTATAATAAAAAGTATAGAGATCAGAAATAATGTGAAAAGGAATATCTCCCTCCAACCAATGTTTCGCTAATTTTCTCAGCAATCTATCTACTTTATTTGATTTACAATGTGAGATGAATTTTAAGCATTTTAACCTATAACACATAATGCCTTGAATTAATATGTGTGGTGCAAAATATGTCAAACAGCACAGAGTGTCGCAAGTGTATTGACTAAATTGCATTTGTATCAATTGACAGACAAAAAAAATCACATTTCAACCATCACTTACAATAAAGAAAATACTAGATATTCTTGAACATCAAAAAGGCAGTTGCATTCATTAGCATATAAAACAGAATTCAAATGTGTTTCTACTTGAGAAAACTTTTTCAGCATAGTTGATTTCATTAGATATTTTACTATGTTCTATAATGTATAGTGACTTGTTTTATAAAAATAAATTGACTTGGTTAAGCTGCAATGCTGCTATATTATATAGTCGTGTTTTCTTATCGCACTTCAATTTATTTAAATGTTCTCACTGGGTGAATTTTAGTGAATTATTATGTTTTGAAGAGTGTAACAATGTTTTTTCTATCAATGTCTGATACTTAGTCACCTCTTTTTAAAAGTGTCTGCTGGTATGTTCTCCAATAAATAAAAAGACTAAAACAATTACAAAAATAACAACAACCAATCATATAAGTTAAATAATGACTATTAACTTAATAACCACCACACAATTTCAGTTTCCCAAGTTTTATATTTGCTGATGCTGAATATTACATCAATTTTGAATTTGAATTGAAGACAATTACATTCTTTTTTGTTAATTTTGATTTATGAAGTGCCTGGTTGATATCTTTTAGAATAAATTAAACATTTGTTTTCTTTGTACTTCATCTGTTTTGAATAATTTGGTCTATGTTTTTGCTCGGGATATATGTTTTTAAAAAAAAATAATTACATTACACTTTAATTCTTTATTTTGTCTTTTTGTCCTGTACTTAAATTATGAAATTTGTTGGCTTTTCAATTCAGTATAGTTTTCTGTTAGTCATTAGTTGCACACTTTAACAAAACATTTATAGCAGTCTCTAATTGGTGCCACCAAATAAGATTTGATCAGTTAAATTTAGGTTTCAAAATGGTGACTTTCATTGCAAAATGGACGTTTAAACTTATTTTCTTCTACTAGATACGATGAGTCCACGGATTCATCCTTACTTGTGGGATATTATCCTCCTGCTAACAGGAAGTGGCAAAGAGCACCACAGCAGAGCTGTATATATAGCTCCTCCCTTCTCTCCACCCCCAGTCATTCTCTTTGCCTATACTAGTAATAGGAAGAGGTAAAGTGAAAGAGGTGTTAAAATGATAGTTTTTATTTTCTTCAAGCAAGACTTTTTTTATTTTAAATGGTACCGGTGAGTACTATTTTTCCTCAGGCAGCGGATGGAAGAAGATTTCTGCCTCGAGGTTGATGATCTTAGCAGTTGTCACTAAGATCCAGATGAGTTCCCACAGAATGGCTGAGGAGTACTAGAGAAGCTTCAGTGTGGGGAACGTTTTTCATGCTACAAGCATTGAGGTATTTTCAGTCATTTATTTCTGGAGAGACTGTGATATTTCAGAACAGACTGACATAGTTCCCATGAGGGAAGGAGTAAGCAGTAAACCTTTAAATAAGAAGGGGTATTACTGGTGACCTGTGTATGATTGATTATGGGCTAAATGCAGCAAATGATGGCAGCATGGTTAGACACTGGGGCAGCATAACATTTTATTGCATAAACAGTTTTATAGTCACTGTTGCTGAGATGGTACTGGGGGTTTTCACATGGCTTAACTTTTATTTGGGATACTAAAGCCCACATGTCTAGGTTCTATACCGCTTCCTTGCGTTTTTTTGAGCCTGAGAGACATCGCATATGATGGGCGGGGCCTACATTTCGCCTCACATGCGCAGTTGATCTTCACAGAAGGCAGCAAACTTCAGCTCCGGTTGGGCCCAAAACAGAGGCTAACAGAGTCATAGTGAGACTTTTCAGACCCCTGAGGGCAGGTAGGTGCAGGTGGTTGTTAATTTATTTTTATAACGTTTTGGGAATAACGTTTTTCTTTTCGGGGGTTAATTTGTCCCTTACTTGTGGTGCAATATTAGGCTACAATATAAGAAGGATATATGCTAAAATTGTGAGTGTTATAGCATTTTAAAGCAGATTTGGAAAAATTGTGTGCTTTTTTTACTTCTTAAAGGCGCAGTACCGTTTTTCAAACTTGGTGTTTTTTTTCAATAAATAAAGTGTTTTCAAGACTTTTTGCAGTTATTACTAGCCTGTTCAACATGTCTGACATTGAGGAAAGTCAATGCTCTATGTGTTTTGAAGCCATTGTTGAACCCCCACTTACATTGTGTCCCTCTGGTACTGAAAGGGCCTTACATTGCAAAGAACATATTTTAGGTGATAAAATTTCTAAGGATGATATTCAGTCTGAAGAAAATCAGGTTATGTCATCCAATTCTCCCCAAGTGTCACAACCTTTAACGCCCACTCAAGCGATGCTAAGTACTTCTAGTGCATCTAATTCTTTTACTCTGCAAGATATGGCTGCAGCAGTGATGTGCAGTCACTAGAGGCAGGTGAGGCAGTGCTTCACCTCTCATATGGGCAAAAATATATATATTTTTTTATTGGCTTTAAAAAAAAAATTTTAATTTTTTTTCCCCAGCATTTTTTTCTCTCACAGCTATATGTTGTGCAATGGAGAGGCACAAGCTGGTCTGCCCACCATTACACAACATTCTGCACCACCTACTGGATGAAAGTGGTTAAGATCATTGCATGGCCCATAAGTGCTTTATTTGAGGCAGTCCTATTTGGGCTGAACCAATCCAGCGAGAGGCATTAGTAAGTGGAACATAGGGTTGGGGCTGGATGTTAAATTATATAAAACAAAACAAAAACGGAAAAAAACAACTTTCATATATTTTGTTGCTGTCCTGTGAACCTGCTAGCTTTGCAAAAGTGAAAAAGAGAGTTCTGTTCTTCCCCTCTAAGTGCAGTGGAATGTGCCACTGTCACTTCCTCAATCCTTACAGAGGAGGAAAAGAGGCACAGAGAGCAGTGTTTCAGCCACATCTTATTAAAGTAAGATTTTACTGAAAGGGATTCTGTTAGTGAAAATGATAATTTAATGAATGTGATTTAGTGTTTGTTTACTCTTTTACAGCAGGGTCGTTTTTGTATTTTGTTTACTCAAACTTTACACCCACTAACTTAGCAGCTTGCCTCTGTACTTCACACTAAATTATAGACTCATTTTCTGAACTCTCTGTAGCTCTGCTGTTTTATTACTTTAAAATGCAGTGGTTCCCCCCCCCCCTTGTGTGTGTGTGTGTGTGTGTCTCTCTCTCTATCTATCCATCTCTCTCAGTCTCCTTATGTGTTGTTCTCTTGGTCTCTTTCTCTCTATGTCTCTCTTCCTCCCCCTCTGACTCTCATCCCTTATGTAATGAAAGAATCTATAAGCATAATTTGCAGCATTAAAGTAAAAAGTATGTTTTAAACATATTTTAATGGGTATGGATTTCTAGATCTCATAATCAGAGCAAGCATTGTGTTATCTGGCAAGAGTTTCTGTTACAATCCTTTTAGACTAAAATCAGATGTTTACTAAGTTGACCAGTTTTCCAAGACACCATTTAAAGGGACATGAAACCCATATGAAACCCATATGCAAATTTAAATAACTTTCCAATTTACATCTAATATCTAATTTTCTTCATTCTTTTGATGTCCTTTGTTGAAAATCATATCTAAATATGCTCAGTAGCTGCTGATTGGTGGCTGCACATAGATACCTCATGTGATTGGCTCACCCATGTGCATTGCTATTTCTTCAACAAAGGATATCTAAAGAATGAAGGAGTATCCTAACCACTGCCTCACCAGCCTCTGATGTCACTGCACGTCACTGGGCTGCAGTTATGTCTACTACCCTTACAGAGGTATTATCTAAACTGCCAGGTTTACAGGGTAAGCGCAGTAGGTCCGGTATTAAGGTAAATGCTGAGCCCTTTCCAATGTACCCTCACAGTGTTCTGATTTGGGGGTCGGTGAATTGCTGTCTGATGGAGAGCTTTCAGATTCAGGAAATGTGTTACCTCAGACAGATTCGGATGTGATGTCCTTTAAATTTAAGCTTGAACACCTCCGCCTGTTACTCAGGGAGGTTTTAGCGACTCTGGATGATTGTGACCCTATTGTAATACCACCAGAGAAATTGTGTAAGATGGATAAATATATAGAGTTACCTACTTACACTGATGTTTTGTTACAAAGGAATAGGATAGACCAGGCATTCCGTTCTCTCCCCCTCCTAATTTTAAGAAAATGTTTCCCATATCTGACACCATTCAGGATTCTTGGCAAACGGTCCCTAAGGTGGAGGGAGCTATTTCTACCCTAGCTAAGCGTACATCTATACCTATTGAGGACAGTTGTGCTTTCAAAGATCCTATGGATAAAAAATTAGAGGGTCTTCTAAAGAAATTGTTTATTCATCAGGGTTTCCTTCTACAACCTATAGCGTGCATTGTTTCAGTTACTACTGCAGCAGCTTTTTGGTTCAAGGCTCTAGAGGAGTCTCTTAAGGTTGAGACCCCATTAGATGATATTTTGGATAGAATTAAGGCTCTCAAGCTGGCTAATTCTTTTATTACCAATGCCGCTTTTCAAATGGCTAAATTAGCGGCGAAAAATGCAGGTTTTGCCATTTTAGCGCGTAGAGAGTTGTGGCTTAAATCTTGGTCGGCTGATGTGTCATCAAAATCTAAGCTTTTAGCTATTCCTTTTAAAGGTAAGACTCTATTCTGTCCTGAATTGAAGGAGATCATTTCTGACATTACTGGAGGTAAAGGTCATGCCCTACCTCAGGATAAGACTGTTAAGATGAGGGCTAAACAAAATCATTTTTGTTCCTTTCGAAACTGTAAAGGAGGCCCCTCTACTTCCTCTTCTGCCACAAAGCAGGAGGGGAATTTTGCTCAATCCATGTCAGTCTGGAGACCTAACCAGGCCTGGAATAAAGGTAAACAAGCCAAGAAGCCCACTGCTGCTACCAAGACAGCATGAAGGGGCAGCCCCCGATCCGGGACCAGATTTAGTAGGGGGCAGACTTTCTCTCTTCGCTCAGGCTTGGGCAAGGGACGTTCAGGATCCCTGGGCATTAGAAATTGTGACCCAGGGGTATCAGCTGGAATTCAAGGATTTTCTCCCAAGAGGGAGATTTCATCTTTCACGTTTGTCTGTAGACCAGACAAAAAGAGAGGCGTTCTTATGCTGTGTAAAAGACCTCTATACCATGGGAGTAATTTGTCCAGTTCCAAAACTAGAACAGGGACAGGGGTTTTACTCAAATCTTTTCGTGGTTCCCAAAAAAGAGGGAAACTTCAGACCGATTTTAGATCTCAAATGCCTAAACAAATGTCTCAGAGTCCCATCGTTCAAGATGGAGACTATACGAACAATTTTACCAATGATCCAGGAGGGTCAATATATGACCACTGTGGACCTGAAGGATGCGTATCTTCACATTCCTATCCACAAGGATCATCGGTTTCTAAGGTTCGCCTTTCTGGACAAACACTATCAGTTTGTGGCCCTTCCTTTCGGGTTGGCCACAGCTCCCAGAATCTTCACAAAGGGGCTAGGGTCCCTTCTGGCGGTTCTTAGACCGCAGCGCATAGCAGTGGCTCCCTATCTGGACGATATTTTGATTCAGGCGTCAACTTATCATCTGACCAAATCTCACATGGACATCGTGTTGGCATTTCTAAGAACTCACAGTTGGAAAGGGAATATAGAAAAGAGTTCACTAGTTCCACTAACAAGAGTTCCATTCTTGGGAACTCTGATAGACTCAGTAGACATGAAAATATTTCTGACGGAGGTCAGAAAGTCAAAGATTCTAAATACTTGCCGAGCGCTTCAGTCCATTCCTCGGCCATCAGTGGCTCAGTGTATGGAAGTAATTGGATTAATGGTAGCGGCAATGGACATCGTTCCGTTTGCATGCTTTCATCTCAGACCACTGTAGCTGTGCATGCTCAGACAGTGAAATGGGGATTATGCGAATTTATCTCCTCAGATAAATCTGGATCAAGAGACCAGAGACTCTATTCTTTGGTGGTTGTCACAGGATCATCTGTCCCAGGGACTGTGCTTCCGCAGACCAGCATGGGTTATAGTGACGACGGACACCAGCTTCTTGGGCTGGGGTGCAGTCTGGAATTCCCTGAAGGCTCAGGGTGTTTGGACTCAGGAGGAGTCTCTTCTACCAATCAATATTCTGGAACTGAGAGCAATATTCAACGCGCTTCAGGCGTGGCTTCAGTTGGCTTTGGCCATATTCATACGACTGTAGCATATATCAATCATCAGGGGGAACAAAGAGTTCTCTAGCGATGATAGAGGTTTCAAAGATAATCCGATGGGCAGAGGCTCACTCTTGCCATCTATCAGCAATCTATATCCCAGGAGTAGAGAACTGGGAAGCAGATTTTCTAAGTCGTCAGACTTTTCATCCGGGGGAGTGGGAACTCCATCCGGAGGTGTTTGCATCATTGATTCGTCAATGGGGCACACCGGAATTGGATCTGATGGCATCTAGTCAGAATGCCAAACTTCCTCGTTATGGGTCCAGGTCAAAGGATCCCCAAGCTTTACTGATAGATGCTCTAGCAGTACCTTGGTCGTTCAACCTGGCTTATGTGTTTCCACCATTTCCTCTCCTGCCCCGTGTGATTGCAAGAATCAAACAGGAGAGAGCTTCGGTAATCCTAATAGCGCTTGCATGGCCACGCAGGACTTGGTATGCGGATCTAGTGGACATGTCCTCTCTGCCACCGTCGAAACTTCCTTTGAGACAGGACCTTCTCATTCAAGGTCCGTTCCAACATCCAAATCTAACTTCTCTGCAGCTGACTGCCTGAAGATTGAACGCTTGATCTTATCTAAGCGGGGATTCTCTGAGTCTGTCATTGATACTTTGATTCAGGCTCGCAAGCCTGTCACTAGAAAGATTTACCATAAGATATGGCGTAAATATCTTTATTGGTGCGAATCCAATGACTACTCATGGAGTAGTGTTAGGATTCCTAGGATTTTGTCCTATCTCCAATAAGGATTGGAGAAGGGATTATCAGCTAGTTCCTTGAAAGGACAAATTTCTGCTTTGTCAATTCTACTACACAAGCGTCTGGCGGATGTCCCAGGCGTTCAGTCTTTTTGTCAGGCTTTAATCGGAATTAAGCCTGTATTTAAACCTATTGCTCCGTCATGGAGTTTGAATTTAGTTCTCAATGTTCTTCAAGGGGTTCCGTTTGAACCCATGCATTCCATAGATATTAAGCTTTTATCTTGGAAAGTTTTGTTTTTAGTTGCTATCTCTTCTGCTCAAAGAGTTTCTGAGCTTTCTGCGTTACAATGTGATTCGCCTTATCTTATATTCAATTCTGATAAGATGGTTTTGCGTACTAAACCTGGATTCCTTCCTAAGGTTGTTTCAAATAAGAATATTAATCAGGAAATTGTTGTTCCTTCCTTGTGTCCTAATCCTTCTTCTAAGAAGGAGAGTCTGTTACATAACTTCGACGTGGTCCGGGCCTTGAAGTTTTACTTACAAGCTACCAAGGATTTCCGTCAAACATCTTCTTTATTTGTTGTTTATTCTGGAAGACGTAGGGGTCAAAAAGCTACGGCTACCTCTCTTTCTTTTTGGCTGAAAAGCATTATCTGCCTGGCATACGAGACTGCTGGACAGCAGCCTCCTGAAAAGGTTACGGCTCATTCTACTAGAGCTGTGGCTTCCACATGGGCTTTTAAAAACAATGCTTCTGTTGAACAGATTTGTAAGGCTGCGACTTGGTCCTCCCTTCATACTCTTTCCAAATTTTCCAAATTTGATACTTTTGCTTCTTCGGAGGCTATTTTTGGGAGAAAAGTTCTTCAAGCAGTGGTGCCTTCCGTTTAGGTATCTGTCTTGTCCCTCCCGTTCATCCGTGTCCAGTTGCTTTGGTATTGTATTCCACAAGTAAGGATGAATCCGTGGACTCGTTGTACCTAGTAGAAGAAAAGGAAATTTATGCTTACCTGATAAATTGATTTCTTCTACGATACGACGAGTCCACGGCCCTCCTTGTCATTTTAGACAGATTATATTTTTGTTTTTCAAAACTTCAGTCACCTCTGCACCTTTTAGCTTTTCTTTTCTCTTCCTATACCTTCGGTCGAATGACTGGGGGTGGAGAGAAGGGAGGAGCTATATATACAGCTCTGCTGTGGTGCTCTTTGCCACTTCCTGTTAGCAGGAGGATAATATCCCACAAGTAAGGATGAATCCGTGGACTCGTCGTATCGTAGAAGAAATCAATTTATCAGGTAAGCATAAATTTCCTTTTTTTCAATATTGAAACAAATGATTTAAGTTTAAAAAATACATCTGCATATTAGTCTCAGGCTAATATTTGCTTTGAATACATAATTCTATATACAGGGAGTGCAGAATTATTAGGCAAATGAGTATTTTGACCACATCATCCTCTTTATGCATGCTGTCTTACTCCAAGCTGTATAGGCTCGAAAGCCTACTACCAATTAAGCATATTAGGTGATGTGCATCTCTGTAATGAGAAGGGGTGTGGTCTAATGACATCAACACCCTATATCAGGTGTGCATAATTATTAGGCAACTTCCTTTCCTTTGGCAAAATGGGTCAAAAGAAGGACTTGACAGGCTCAGAAAAGTCAAAAATAGTGAGATATCTTGCAGAGGGATGCAGCACTCTTAAAATTGCAAAGCTTCTGAAGCGTGATCATCGAACAATCAAGCGTTTCATTCAAAATAGTCAACAGGGTCGCAAGAAGCGTGTGGAAAAACCAAGGCGCAAAATAACTGCCCATGAACTGAGAAAAGTCAAGCGTGCAGCTGCCAAGATGCCACTTGCCACCAGTTTGGCCATATTTCAGAGCTGCAACATCACTGGAGTGCCCAAAAGCACAAGGTGTGCAATACTCAGAGACATGGCCAAGGTAAGAAAGGCTGAAAGACGACCACCACTGAACAAGACACACAAGCTGAAACGTCAAGACTGGGCCAAGAAATATCTCAAGACTGATTTTTCTAAGGTTTTATGGACTGATGAAATGAGAGTGAGTCTTGATGGGCCAGATGGATGGGCCCGTGGCTGGATTGGTAAAGGGCAGAGAGCTCCAGTCCGACTCAGACGCCCCAAGGTGGAGGTGGAGTACTGGTTTGGGCTGGTATCATCAAAGATGAGCTTGTGGGGCCTTTTCGGGTTGAGGATGAAGTCAAGCTCAACTCCCAGTCCTACTGCAAGTTTCTGGAAGACACCTTCTTCAAGCAGTGGTACAGGAAGAAGTCTGCATCCTTCAAGAAAAACATGATTTTCATGCAGGACAATGCTCTATCACACGCGTCCAAGTACTCCACAGCGTGGCTGGCAAGAAAGGGTATAAAAGAAGAAAATCTAATGACATGGCCTCCTTGTTCACCTGATCTGAACCCCATTGAGAACCTGTGGTCCATCATCAAATGTGAGATTTACAAGGAGGGAAAACAGTACACCTCTCTGAACAGTGTCTGGGAGGCTGTGGTTGCTGCTCCACGCAATGTTGATGGTGAATATATCAAAACACTGACAGAATCCATGGATGGCAGGCTTTTGAGTGTCCTTGCAAAGAAAGGTGGCTATATTGGTCACTGATTTGTTTTTGTTTTGTTTTTGAATGTCAGAAATGTATATTTGTGAATGTTGAGATGTTATATTGGTTTCACTGGTAAAAATAAATAATTGAAATGGGTATATATTTGTTTTTTTGTTAAGTTGCCTAATAATTATGCACAGTAATAGTCACCTGCACACACAGATATCCCCCTAAAATAGCTATAACTAAAAACAAACTAAAAACTACTTCCAAAACTATTCAGCTTTGATATTAATTAGTTTTTTGGGTTCATTGAGAACATGGTTGTTGTTCAATAATAAAATTAATCCTCAAAAATACAACTTGCCTAATAATTCTGCACTCCCTGTAGTATTTAGAAAGAGTTTAATGTCGGGACATGAAACACAATTTTCTTATTTCCTGATTCAGAAAATGTGTAAAATAAAAAAATTCTAATTTACATTTACTTAGTTCTCTTGGTATGCTTTGTTGAAAAGCAGGTAGGTTGGCTTGGGAGCATGCCCTACCTGGATCACTAAATGAAAGCAGTTTTGGAAGAATATGTTTAATAGTGTTATACATTTGCAAGAACACTCCGTGGCATCATTGTTTGTTACTATGTAGTTCTCCAGGCACATGACCACTACCTACTTAGTTATCTATTCCACAAAGAATATCATGAGAGCAAAGACAAATAAAAATGGAAATGTTTTAAAATGGTATGCTTTATCTAAATTATGAAAGAACGTTTTTGGATTTCATGTCCCTTTTAAGGATCACTCCAGGTGGGAAAAAACAAGCTTGAAGATGTTGTGATATTTTTCAAGACTTATATACAGGTAGCCCTCAGTTTACGCCGGGGTTAGGTTCCAGAAGAAATGGTTGTAAATCAAAACTGTTGTAAATTGAAACCCAGTTTATAATGTAAGCCAATGGGAAGTGAGGGAGTTAGGGTCCAGGCCCCTCTCAAAATTATCATAAGTAACACCTAATACATTATTTTTAAAGCTTTGAAATGAAGACTTTAAATGCTAAACAGCATTATAAACCTAATAAAATAATCACACAACACAGAATATATAATTAAACTAAGTTAAATGAACAAAAACATTTGCTAAACAGCATTATAAACCTAATAAAATAATCACACAACACAGACTTCACTTGCATTTTTCTGCAAACAGTTCTTTCTATGCATTCCAATCTGGACTGATTTATTGACAGGAAGATCTCGATAGCTCAGGTCTGGTTAAACTAATTAATTTCAGCTTGCTTGGCTTTGCTGCAACACAAGCGGACAGCTCCACCTACTGGCTATTTTAATCAATGCACTGCTTCTCAATGCTTTTCAATAGCAGTCACATGACTAAAGGTTGTTATTCTGAAACGGTGCAAATTGAACCGTTGTAAACCGAGGGCCACCGGTAGTTTCATGGACTTTAGTCCATCTTAGTATTAGACATGTGTCATTTCCCTTTTAAATATACCAGCGGACATTTTTGCAAGTGGTTTAGTAGCACCCACTATGCATTTTTTTGTTTTTGTATCAAGTCTGTTTCTCTTTAGATTTATTACACGTGAAAAGTATTTTATTAAAGGGTTAAGAAACCAAAATAAAACAGAGCATAACATTTTAAAAATTGTCCAATTTATTTCTATTATAGAAATTGCTTCATCCTTATTGTATTCTTTGTAGTAGAAGTACCTAGATAAGTGTCTGGAGAACTACATGGCAGGAAATAGTGCTGCCATATAGTGCTCTTGCAAAGGGATAACATTTTCGAAAAACTGCTGCCATATAGTGCTCCAGACATGTGCACACTCTTGAGCTTACACCCCTGCTTTTCAACAAAGGATACCAAAAGAACAAAGTAAAATGTTATAATAGAAGTAAATTAGTTGCATGCTGTATCTGAAGCATGAAATAAAAATGTTGGGTTTCATGTCCCTTTAATACAAAGTGTGCAACTCCTTTATGTTTTAAGTACCCCTTTCCAATGCATTATAATTGTGCATGTGAAAACAATGCATGGCAACTATAGTGCTTTTCTTGGCTTCATTTTTAAGTCATTCCAGTACATTGGAGGAGCCTCCATTTTAATTAGTAAAAATGTTCCAAAAAGTAAATGATGTAAATGATGGTCTGATATGCTTAAAGGGACACTGAACCCAAATTTTTTCTTTTGTGATTCATATATAGCAAGCAATTTTAAGCAACTTTCTAATTTACTCCTATTATCAGTTTTTCTTCGTTCTCTTGCTTTCTTTATTTGAAAAAGACATCTAAGCTAAGGAGCCAGCCAATTTGTGGTTCAGTACCATGGACAGCACTTGTTTATTGGTGCTGTCCAATCAGCAAGGACAACCCAGGTTGTTCACCAAAAATGGGCCGGCATCTAAACTTAAATTCTTGCTTTTCAAATATAGATACCAAGAGAATAAAGAAAAATTGACAATAGGAGTAAATTAGAAAGATGCTTAAAATTGCATGCTCTATCTGAATCATGAAAGAAAAAATTTGGGTACAGTGTCCCTTTAACCCCTTAATGACAAGTGACGTACCAGGTACGTCCTGCAAAAACTTGCAGTTAGTGACAATGGACGTACCTGGTACGTCACTTGTCTAAGAGAGTGCTGGAAGCGATCGCAATCGCTTCCAGCAGCTCTCAGGGTATTGCAGTGATGCCTCCATATGGAGGCATCCTGCAATACCATTTAGAAGACTCCGATGCAGAGAGAGCCACTCTGTGGCCCTCTCTGCACCGGTAGCGATGGTGCCGGTTCGTTGGTGGGTGGGAGCACATCAGGGAGGCGGGTGGGCGGCCCATCGCTACCCGGCATCCGGTTCCTGTAAGTGCTATGTGCACGCCGGGTGCCGGGAGCGTGCGGGGGCGCGCGGGGGCGCGCGGGGGGGGCGCGCGGGGGGCGCGCGTGCGCGCCCGATTACATGCCCACTGCCACCAATGAGAAAGGAAGGGGGGATAAAAGTAAAATATAAATAAATATATAAGGATCTGGGAGGGGGAGGGGGTTGGGGTATTGTGGGGGGCTGCTACACTACAGAAAAATGTAAACTGGCAATAAATTGCAAAAAAAAACACTTGTTTTGGGGGCAAATTGGGTACTGGCAGACAGCTGCCAGTACCCAAGATGGCGGCAATTAGGTAGGGGAGAGGGTTAGAGAGCTGGGGGGGGGGGATCATGGAGGTTGGGGCTAAGGCAGGAGTCCATCACAGCTAAAACATTTTAATTTTTTTTATTAAAAAAAAGAAAAACTCCTTTTATTTAGTACTGGCAGACTTTCTGCCAGTACTTAAGATGGCGGGGACAATTGTGGGGTGGGGGAGGGAAGAGAACTGTTTGGGAGGGATCAGGGGGTGGGATGTGTCAGGTGGGAGGCTGATCTCTACCCTAAAGCTAAAATTAACCCTGCAAGCTCCCTACAACCTACCTAATTAACCCCTTCACTGCTGGGCATAATTTACGTGTGGTGCGCAGCAGCATTTAGTGGCCTTCTAATTACCAAAAAGCAATGCCAAAGCCATATAAGTCTGCTATTTCTGAACAAAGGGGATCCCAAAGAAGCATTTACAACCATTTGTGCCTTAATTGCACAAGCTGTTTGTAAATAATTTCAGTGGGAAACCTAAAGTTTGTGACAAAATTTGTGAAAAAGTGAACTTATTTTTTTATTTGATGACATTTGGCGGTGAAATGGTGGCATGAAATATACCAAAATGGGCCTAGATCAATACTTTGGGTTGTCTTCTAAAAAAAAATATATACATGTCAAGGGATATTCAGGTATTCCTGACAGATATCAGGGTTCCAATGTAACTAGCGCTAATTTTGAAAAAAAGTTGTTTGGAAATAGCAAAGTGCTACTTGTATTTATGGCCCTATAACTTGCAAAAAAAGTAAAGAACATGTAAACATTGGGTATTTCTAAACTCAGGACAAAATTTAGAAACTATTTAGCATGGGTGTTTTTTGGTGATTGTAGATGTGTAACAGATTTTGGGGGTCAAAGTTAGAAAAAGTGTGTTTTTTTCAATTTTTTCCTCATATTTTATATTTTTTTTATAGTAAATTATAAGATATGATGAAAATAATGGTATCTTTAGAAAGTCCATTTAATGGCGAGAAAAACGGTATATAATATGTGTGGGTACAGTAAATGAGTAAGAGGAAAATTACAGCTAAACACAAACACCGCAGAAATGTAAAAATAGCCATTGTCATTAAGGGTAAGAAAATTGAAAAATGGTCCGGTCATTAAGGGGTTAAACAGTTTGTTCTCTTGGTATTTTTTTTAAAAACAGAATTAGGAGCAACAATACACTATTGGGAGCTACCCGGTGATTGGTGGCTACACATAGATATGGCTTTTGTCATTAGCTCGCCATATGTGTTCAGCTAGCTCCCAGTGCAATAATAAAATGCTCTATAATATTAAAACTTTTTTTGGTATTTTTATATTCATTATTTATTAATGTTGGTTTAGGATGTGTGCAGTCAAAATGTACATATGCTCTTGATTAGTTATATTATTATTATGTGTTATTCTTCTAAACAATTGCAATTAAAATTGGACATTGTGATCACAAATAATTTGAGTTCATGGTTTAAATTTGTGATTTAAAGGACCACTCAATGCGGTAGAATTGCATAATTAACAAGTCCATAATAAAAAGACAATGCAATAACACACTCAGAATTTCAAATGAGCAGTAGATTTTTTTTTTCTGACAAATGTTTTATTTTCTCCCTTTAGCCGCCCCTCTGTATCATGTGACAGACATCAGCCAATCACAGACTAGTATACGTATACACATGAGCTTTTGCACATGCTCAGTAGGAGCTTGTTCCCCAGAAAGTCTAAATATAAAAGACTGTGCCAAATTCGATACTGGAAGTAAATTGGAGAGTGTCTTAAAACTGCTGCTCTATCTGAATCATGAAATTTTATTTTGACTGGAGTGTCCCTTTAAGCAATATTTTCAACTTTTTATTAAAGCAAGAAATATTTCTCTATTAGTATGTTAAATAACTGTGAGCAGAAACATTATCATTAAAAAAAGTACAGGTATGTAGACAGCCAATATATAATTATCAAAACAAGCTAAATAGGTTGTCATGTGAAAATCTACTGTTTAAATGTTTTTACAAGGATGTAACACTGGTGTTGAATAATAAATTGATAGACATACAGGCAGACGAACAGACAGGTGGGTAGACAGATGAACAGACGGGTTATTGGACATACAGACAGACAAAGAAGACAGATACATAGATATATAGACAGATAGACAAATATTAAGTGTTGATATTAGGGTTCTCAAACATTTACATTCCAAATTTAAACTCTCACATCAAAGAATGTATTGTATTGTATTATTTTATTAAATTCTGTGCGCCATTTAACTTCAGAATTTCTCTACTGTTTCACATTAATTTGAGAACTTAAACTCTGGCATCATTTTTTTCCCTTTGAATCTACTAGTTTGTGTGCACAGGTGAGGTGTACATGCACACATGGGGCATATTTATCAAGCTCCGAAGGCTCGTCGGAAACTTAAGTTATGATGCAGCGGTCTAAAGACTCCATAACTTGTCCGCCTGCTCTGAGGCCGCAGACAGAAATCAACCCAATTGAATATGATCGGGTTGATTGACACCCCCTGCTAGCGGCCAATCTGCAGGGGGCGGTATTGCACTGCTGGTGCAATGATAAATGCCGACAGCGTATGCTGTTGGCATTTATCGATGTGCGGAGGACATGATACGCTACATTGTAACATGTCCGTCCGCACAATAATAAATATACCCCTAAATGTAGAAAAACAACTTTCCAATTTTTTTTTAGTATTTGTTTTGCTTGTTTTCCCTGTAATTCCCGATTGGCCACGAATCTGCAGGGGGCGGTATTGCACCAGCAGTTCACAAGAACTGCTGGTGCAATGATAAATGCCGACAGCGTATGCTGTCAGCATTTATCGATGTGCGACGGACATGATACGCTACTTTGTATAATGTCCGCTCGCACATTGATAAATATGCCCCATGGCGTGTGCTTATGGAGTGTGTGGGTAGTGTTTGTGTAGTATGTAAATGTGTATGTAGAGCAGATGTGTATAGTATACATACACATTCAAAACAAAGCTACTGATGTTCACTGCATTCAATACTAGCATTGCATACTACATTACATACCATGACCCTGTTTATCATAGGCCAGACAGACAAGGTTCCTGTCCGAGAACCCAATCTGCCCTGCATCGCTGCCACAGTTAACATTTATTTATTTTTTTATTTATTTTTCGTGTTCTTTTCTACTTACAACAGAAATCTGGAACACATGCCCCCATACTGTTAATGACAAATGAATGCAAGCAAATTCTCACTTTTTTTGCACATTTGCATTACTCTTGAATTCTTTAATACATCACCTATTTTATCCATTAATTTGGCACACACTAGTGTGTATGTAAGAACCTGACAAGTAATTCAAATGATTTATTGGAACTTTTGTCAAAAGCATTTATCATCTTCAGCCTGTCCTATAAATTGGCACAGGACCCATTTGTGTTTGGACATACTTTTTTTTTTTTAACAGATGAGGAGCAGAGCTAACAAACTTTTAGTATTTGTCTACATTAATATACAAGAATAGACTTAAATATGTCCAGATATTAAGAGCATACTAGGTTAAAATTAAAAATAAATTACACGCTTTGTAAAATAAAACCACAGAAAAAAAGAAATCTCTATGTTTATCAAATGTCAATTATTGAAAACACAGAAGAATATTTAGTAGACTAAACCCCAAGTAAATATCAATAATAGTTTTTTTATTTTGCATTTTTATAAAATAAATGAAGAGCACATTTAAAAAAAAAAAACATTGGCTGGTACAGTACAAATGAAATTATCATAAATGACAAATTTGAGCAACGTTTTGCATAAGATAGACTTTTCCTTATTAACAAAACAATTTCATTTAGGCATATAGTCTATAATATAGTCTACTACTCAAGGATCAATTTGACACTTCAATAAAAAATCCAGACTGGCATTTAAATATCTTTTGGCAAATCTCACTGCTCTTGCAATGATTACTTAGATAGTCGAGTGGTAAGATCAGTTACACTCAAAAGTTCAGTCTGTTATCTAAGAATTGGAATAGATTGACTATATAAATGTTAGAAATATAAACTGAATAGAGGTCCGGTGAACCTTAAGCATATATAAAGTTTACCCATGTTATTTTGTGATTTTAGCATCATATTGGTAACCTTCCTGGACTTAATACAAAATTAATACATTTAAGAACTTACCTGATAAATTCATTTCTTTCATGTAATTAGCAAGAGTCCATGAGCTAGTGACATATGGGATATACATTCCTACCAGGAGGGGCAACGTTTCCCAAACCTCAAAATGCCTATAAATACACCCCTCACCACACCCACAAATCAGTTTTACAAACTTTGCCTCCCGTGGAGGTGGTGAAGTAAGTTTGTGCTAGATTCTTCGTTGATATGCGCTTCACAGCAGGCTGGAGCCTGGTTTTCCTCTCAGTGTGCAGTGAATGTCAGAGGGATGTGAAGAGAGTATTGCCTATTTGAATTCAATGATCTCCTTCTACGGGGTCTATTTCATAGGTTCTCTGTTATCGGTCGTAGAGAGTCATCTCTTACCTCCCTTTTCAGATCGATGATATACTCTTATATATACCATTACCTCTACTGATTCTCGTTTCAGTACTGGTTTGGCTTTCTACTACATGTAGATGAGTGTCCTGGGGTGAGATTACCAATCAACATTTTGGAACTCCGTGCAATTTTCAGAGCTCTTCAGTTGTGGCCTCTTCTAAAGAGAGAGTCGTTCATTTGTTTTCAGACGGACAATGTCACAACCGTGGCATATGTCAATCATCAAGGAGGGACTCACAGTCCTCTGGCTATGAAAGAAGTATCTCGAATACTTGTATGGGCAGAATCCAGCTCCTGTCTAATTCCTGCGGTTCACATCCCAGGTATAGACAATTGGGAAGCGGATTATCTCAGTCGCCAAACATTACATCTGGGCGAATGGTTTCTTCACCCAGAGGTATTTCTTCAGATTGTTCAAATCTGGGGACTTCCAGAAATAGATCTGATGGCTTCTCATCTAAACAAGAAGCTTCCCAGGTATCTGTCCAGATCCAGGGATCCTCAGGTGGAAGCAGTGGATGCATTGTCACTTCCTTGGAAGTATCATCCTGCCTATATCTTTCCGCCTCTAGTTCTTCTCCCAAGAGTGATTTCCAAGATTCTAAAGGAGCGTTCGTTTGTTCTGCTGGTGGCTCCAGCATGGTCTCACAGGTTTTGGTATGCGGATCTTGTTCGGATGGCTACTTGCCAACCTTTTACTCTTCCGTTATGACCAGACCTTCTATCGCAAGGTCCTTTTTTCCATCAGCATCTCAAATCCTTAAATTTGAAGGTATGGAGATTGAATGCTTGATTCTCAGTCATAGAGGTTTCTCTGACTCCGTAATTAATACTATGTTACAGGCTCGTAAATCTGTGTCTAGGAAGATATATTATCGAGTCTGGAAGACTTACATTTCTTGGTGTTCTTCTCATCATTTTTCTTGGCATTCTTTTAGAATTCCTAGAATTTTTTCAGGATGGTTTGGATAAAGGTTTGTCTGCAAGTTCCTTGAAAGGACAAATCTCTGCTCTTTCTGTTCTTTTTCACAGAAAGATTGCTAATCTTCCTGATATTCATTGTTTTATACAGGCTTTGGTTCGTATAAAACCTGTCATTAAGTCAATTTCTCCTCCTTGGAGTTTGAATTTGGTTCTGGGGGCTCTTCAAGCTCCTCCGTTTGAACCTATGCATTTGCTGGATATTAAATTACTTTCTTGGAAAGTTTTGTTTCTTTTGGCCATCTCTTCTGCTAGAAGAGTTTCTGAATTATCTGCTCTTTCTTGTGAGTCTCCTTTTCTGATTTTTCATCAGGATAAGGCGGTTTTGCGAACTTCATTTAAATTTTTACCTAAGGTTGTGAATTCTAACAACATTAGTAGAGAAATTGTGGTAACTTCATTGTGTCCTAATCCTAAGAACTCTAAGGAAAGATCGTTGCATTCTTTGGATGTAGTTAGAGCTTTGAAATATTATGTTGAAGCTACTAAAGATTTCAGAAAGACTTCTAGTCTATTTGTTATCTTTTCTGGTTCTAGGAAAGGTCAGAAGGCCTCTGCCATTTCTTTGGCGTCTTGGTTAAAGTCTTTGATTCATCATGCTTATGTTGAGTCGGGTAGAACTCCGCCTC
The DNA here is from genome assembly GCF_027579735.1 of Bombina bombina. Classification (NCBI taxonomy): domain Eukaryota; kingdom Metazoa; phylum Chordata; class Amphibia; order Anura; family Bombinatoridae; genus Bombina; species Bombina bombina. The sequence continues at coordinate 1,171,597,967 of NC_069501.1, read as the reverse complement.
AAAGAATTACAGCTCATTCGACTAGGTCAGTTTCTGCTTCCTGGGCATTTAGGAATGAAGCTTCAGTTGATCAGATTTGCAAAGCAGCAACTTGGTCTTCTTTGCATACTTTTACTAAATTCTACCATTTTGATGTGTTTTCTTCTTCTGAAGCAGTCTTTGGTAGAAAAGTACTTCAGGCAGCTGTTTCAGTTTGATTCTTCTGCTTGTAATTTAATTTTTTTTTCATTTTAAGATTTAAACTTTGTTTGGGGTGTGGATTATTTTTCAGCGGAATTGGCTGTCTTTATTTTATCCCTCCCTCTCTAGTGACTCTTGCGTGGAAGATCCACATCTTGGGTATTCATTATCCCATACGTCACTAGCTCATGGACTCTTGCTAATTACATGAAAGAAAACATAATTTATGTAAGAACTTACCTGATAAATTCATTTCCTTCATATTAGCAAGAGTCCATGAGGCTCACCCTTTTTTTGGTGGTTATGATTTTTTTGTATAAAGCACAATTATTCCAATTCCTTATTTTTTATGCTTTCACACTTTTTTCTTATCACCCCACTTCTTGGCTATTCGTTAAACTGATTTGTGGGTGTGGTGAGGGGTGTATTTATAGGCATTTTGAGGTTTGGGAAACTTTGCCCCTCCTGGTAGGAATGTATATCCCATACGTCACTAGCTCATGGACTCTTGCTAATATGAAAGAAATGAATTTATCAGGTAAGTTCTTACATAAATTATGTTTTTTTACATTTTGTATTCTATTAAGTCTTACCCAATGTCAGGTGAAAATTTTAAAATGCCTTTCTTAAAAAAAATAACGCTATAATAAAACAAATTTACTTATTGCACTAGTGCTTGCTTCTACCTATGTTTTAACCTGCACAAAGGGATTTAAGGCTGTATTTGGTGGGTACATATAAATGCTCATGATTGACCCATTGTTTTGTGTTCCACTGAAGATTGACAGCTAATTAATGTTCTGGAACTGATTTGAACTATTTTTTTAAAAGTTAAACCCATTCATTGTAAGCAATGATCTAAGCCAAACAAACCTAATAAATAACGACACAACTTAGAGCAGGAGAGAAGACTGTAAATGGTTGCATTTATTTAATACATAGGTATATGTATTTAATACATGATATTCAGGTACTGCTAAGGGGATCTTCTAGAAAAGTGCGATTAGTACCCAACATCTAGAAATGGTTTGTAGCAATCACTTTCTGTAAATGTTTGTTTCTAATTCCCACTCACGTTGTCGTTATTGTCCTTTTCAGGACAGGTATCTTTATAAACAGAATTTCAAACAGCATTGCCCCTTCGTGACCAGGCTTTCAAATAAAACTGTTCCTTGTGTAAAGTATATTTTGCCTAACTAGTAAATAGTGCTTTTTCATTCAGTAATTGGAAATATTGAAAAATACAATGCAATATCAATATAATCATTGAGCAGATATGCATTTTGATACCCATCATGCCAATACACAAATTACATTCATATCTTTTACCCGGGATCAAAATGAATACAATAGATTAATCTCAAATGTAAATTAGTATTTCCCTTATACACTGTACAAATGAGTTAATTCAAAAGAATTTAAATGCAACCTTAACACACTATTTTAGGAACTTTTATGTTGAAAACACGTTTCCAGTTATGGGATTTTATTGGCTGAATCCATTTGGGATCGTAATCACATGATAAAACACGCTTCGCTTATTGGCAGAAAACAAGTTTACGAGGGACAATATCAGAAAGATTGTGATTGAGACCTGGATTTAAAAATTCATTCATAAAATTCTAATGGATTGTAATCAATAACAGTGTTAGTATCCATAATAACAGTTTCCACCTGCTTCCCTGTTGCATGATGTCGCTAATTGACAGTGTAATTAACCCTTTAAGCTTTAACCAATAGATGGTTATCATTCATACTGTGTCTTTAGTGTGGATGATAACATGTGTTGTCATCCGTGGGGGGGGGGGGGCACAGAAACTTACCTGCACGTACAAGGTGGTCATGTGGCCTATTGCCTGGGGAATCTCGGGATGCTGGTGACGTCACCCCCTGACCGATTGTTAAAAAAGCCCATAAACCCCTAATTAAATTAAAGCCCCTTTAAAAGTTTAAATTGTCAGGTGATCACTGTGGTAATAGTGATCATGTGGCGTGAATAAATGTGTATTTATTTGTGTAGCCCCTACTCACAAGTAAAATATATATACATACATATTTAATAATAAGGGTATCTTTAGGTTCTTATAAAAGGCCATTAAAAAGACCTAGAGACCCCCAAGACCCCTTGTTTTAAATCCCTGAAACCACTTTTTAAAATTAAAGCTGCTATATAGATTTTAATAGCCAGGTGTTCTCTGTGGTAATAGTGATCAACTGGTGCTAGTAAATGTGTATTTATTTCAGTTCCTATGTGCACATCAACTTTATAAAAGTATGCAAAAGAGTCATATTTATATGAGTATAACCCCTCCTTCTTTTAACTATATTGTTTAAAAAAAATGCAATTTTTTTACAACCCTTTTTTATTGGAATTTTAATGAAAATATAAAATTTTCCCTCACATTTTATGTAGTTCTTATATTTCATGATATATAAATGAAATAATGGTACAGTTTGAATCTGTTGGGTCTTCTGAACCCCCTCAATATATAATATGTGCGGGTTTCTTACTGAAAAATGTTCTAAAGTAGGGCTTAAATGTGAGCCGCATCTAAAAACTCCAAAACAGCTCAGCACAGCAGTGGATAATGGCACACCCTTTAAGAGGTTAAAGGGACACAAAACATCTTATAATTATAAAACATTTCTCTTGTCTTTTTATGGAATAATGTATTATCCAAACATAAACATTTTAATAACAAATTAACACATTGTTTTCTGAAATTGTTTTTAATTGCCAAATGCCATCTACCACTTGTTTTTTTGGTGGAGCCAATCCAGACTTGTTCCTAGAGTAAGAATAAACAGAAGTTAGATGTGCGCTTAGGAACTAATACCAAGCACCTCTCTAAGAGACACTATCCCTAAAGAGTGTCAAGATATAGTGAAAGTAGATTGTTAAGCTTTTTACGGCTTACAGATAGAGAGGGCGCCAAGGGCTAAAGGTATCAGACACCAATGTAGTGTAAAAAATATATTTAATAAAAGTCAATATACAATCATAAAATCAGTATAAACAGGGACGTCTCCCTAGATATTAAAATCCTAAGTCACAGCTTATTGCTACAATGTGGTAAACAAATAAGAAAAATAAAAAATAAAATGCTTATACGATCTAATTTAAATGCATTAATCAGTTAATAAATGAGCAAAAGTTAACTAAAATATAAAACAATATACGTTATACTAGAACCTTAGATATGCATATTCCCAGGGGATACAGCGGGTACTCCCAAGTTTACTGTGGGATATAGGATAGCGTGGAACTTTCCAATAAAGAAGGTTAGTTCTGAAAATGTTCCATACACTTGAAATCGTAGTATAATGCTTGTTTCAAAGAATACAACAGTGTTAAAGCAGTACTTTACTTTACTTTACCGCCTGTGAAATCTTCAGTCACACCAAGGACCGCTACGAGAGCCAAGGCAGTCTCTCCCGAGCTGCAAACACAGATCACACACGTGTGTACGGACGGCGTCTGACGTCACGTCTCGTCCGTTTGTTTCCTATGTGGAAGTTTGACAGCGTGTTGGTATCGAGTGTTACAAAGTTGTGGATGTTGTTAACTCCTTCAGTGTACAAGCACTCTGTTTATATGCTTATACTTGCAAATACAGTTGGATATTTAGATTCATCCACACTGTCAGAGTTTAAAAGTTGTAGTAACAAATTAACCCGGGTTAAAAAATAGCAATGTTGTTCACAAATAGGGTGACATTTAACCACTCCTGGTACACTGCTACAAAGTCACAAGGTAACCATTACCTTGTGACTTTGTAGCAGTGTACCAGGAGTGGTTAAATGTCACCCTATTTGTGAACAACATTGCTATTTTTTAACCCGGGTTAATTTGTTACTACAACTTTTAAACTCTGACAGTGTGGATGAATCTAAATATCCAACTGTATTTGCAAGTATAAGCATATAAACAGAGTGCTTGTACACTGAAGGAGTTAACAACATCCACAACTTTGTAACACTCGATACCAACACGCTGTCAAACTTCCACATAGGAAACAAACGGACGAAACGTGACGTCAGACGCCGTCCGTACACACGTGTGTGATCTGTGTTTGCAGCTCGGGAGAGACTGCCTTGGCTCTCGTAGCGGTCCTTGGTGTGACTGAAGATTTCACAGGCGGTAAAGTAAAGTAAAGTACTGCTTTAACACTGTTGAATTCTTTGAAACAAGCATTATACTACGATTTCAAGTGTATGGAACATTTTCAGAACTAACCTTCTTTATTGGAAAGTTCCACGCTATCCTATATCCCACAGTAAACTTGGGAGTACCTGCTGTATCCCCTGGGAATATGCATATCTAAGGTTCTAGTATAACGTATATTGTTTTATATTTTAGTTAACTTTTGTTCCTAGAGTAGACAATGTTAGCCATGATCATTGTGTTACCTAGAAATGCATTGTTCTGATTTTTTTTTTTTGATAATCTTGACTGAGGCCAATAATGGAAATATATGTAGCATAGTTAGCCTTTATATTCTGCAAATTCGTTTCAGTTCTAAACCTAGAAAACACAAAATCCTCATATTAACTTGCATGAAAAGAGGGCAAAATAAACAATGAAAATATATTGCAGACCTGTTTTACTACATAAAATTAAATGTTTGTATTACAACCCCAAATGCCAAAAAGGGAGTCAGTAATTAAATGCTGACTGCTTTTTTGTGGCAATATTGCAGTCAATGTTCACAGTAAACAAGTAACAGTAGCCTTAAAGTCAAATTCATGGCCGTCCTAGGGTATTTTTTTGCAACATAATCAACTAGTTCCATTGGTGCAGGAAATTCCAGTTTAATTTCAAGCATTAATCAATCAATTTAAGAATCTAAATAACTTCTGTACTCACTGGGCTAAATAAAAGTATCCTAATGTTTAGTAAAAAGGCAATATATATATATTTAAAACAACACAAAAATGTATAACAAGAACAACCCAAGCTTAATCATGTAAGTTTTCATGCATATCAAGTGACAATATTCAATTACAAATATATTAAATAACAATAAATTGATAAATAAGAGATTTATAAATCGCAAAAAACACCCAATAGGACTTCATTAAAATATGTTCCCAGTGCCCATGTGAATTACTCCAAAATTTAAAGGCCCCCCCCCCCCTAATATTGGAATACTGTATACCTCCAAGAAAAACATGCTAATAGCATAACTCTGTAAATTGCAATCGTTAAAAAATGTTGTGGTCAAAGTCGTACTCACGTGAAGAGGAGCAATAACATACTCTATAATCATGTGAGCACCTGATTTACAGACAACCTGACCATTAAAGTCGTCAATCCCCGGCCTTAACCTTATAACCCTTATAAGCTAACATAATAACTATAAATAAAGAGTTACACACAACTTTTGGTATAAAATTTGGCCGCAGCCATTTTATTAACATCACAAGTTAAATATTGTGTAATAAATATTTTCAAACATTTTTTAACAGAACATACCTGATGTTCATAAATAATATTACAATCAAACTGTCAAATAAAACTGTCAATCCCCCACAGCGGTGCTAGTTCCCAAACCCACAAAACAAGATGGCCGTTATTCAACAACTGGACTCAACAATATCCCTGTTGAGTCCGTCCAAGGACACCTACACTTTAATAGGGAACCCCTTGCCCCTATAAAACCAGTTGCCCACTCACCCCATGGAGAGGCAACTACTTAAAATCCTCCAAAATCACTTGGCCATATTGCATACCATATTTGTCTGGGAACTAGCACCCCCGCCTTGCTGCGACAAACACGAAACAAGGAAGGAAAACAAAATTAGGGAGGGAGGGAGGGAGCACTTTCAGAAAAGGTTTGATAAATAATCTGGTGACAGATTCTCCCGCTCTTTCCTTAAATGCGCAACAGCGCGTGCTAAGCCCGCCCCCTTACAAGTACCAACCAATCACACCCAAGGCCTAATTCCTCCAAAGGTCAAGTCCCCTTCCCGTTACTTCGAACTCCCAGGGGATCCCTGACCATTAAAGTCGTCAATCCCCGGCCTTAACCTTATAACCCTTATAAGCTAACATAATAACTATAAATAAAGAGTTACACACAACTTTTGGTATAAAATTTGGCCGCAGCCATTTTATTAACATCACAAGTTAAATATTGTGTAATAAATATTTTCAAACATTTTTTAACAGAACATACCTGATGTTCATAAATAACATTACAATCAAACTGTCAAATAAAACTGTCAATTCCCCACAGCGGTGCTAGTTCCCAAACCCACAAAACAAGATGGCCGTTATTCAACAACTGGACTCAACAATATCCCTGTTGAGTCCGTCCAAGGACACCTACACTTTAATAGGGAACCCCTTGCCCCTATAAAACCAGTTGCCCACTCACCCCATGGAGAGGCAACTACTTAAAATCCTCCAAAATCACTTGGCCATATTGCATACCATATTTGTCTGGGAACTAGCACCCCCGCCACCGACTGGACTGACCGAACAGCCCAGTCCCGCCAAACCCAACATTTTTCCCAACGCTTCTTTTATATCAAAAAGAAATAGCTGCAGCCCAAATTGGTTAAAATGAACACCATCTTTAAGTAAAATTCCTCGGCCCCATCTACTTCGAAATCTGGGTGGAAAACTACACTTCCCCCCAACCTTTTAACAAAAGAACTAACTATTTTGTTAATTTTCTTGCGGCTCTTTTCTAGCCTATCGTAATCCCTTGCTGACCTCCAAACCAGCCTAGGAGTAATCTGTGACCAGACTATTTTTATTCCTGGATAAAGCTCCTTTATATTGCCCAGACCCCTTTTAATCCTCCTCACTAACTCTTTTTGAGGAATCATACCTAAATCATTTCCCCCCAAATGCACTATCAAAACATCAGGACGGGGAAAAAATCTGCCATAGTCTAGAAACAACGGAAACAAGAGATCCCAGCACATGCCCCTAATCCCAAACCATTTGACCTCCCATTGATCAACTGGACACCCGAGCTGAAGGCCGCCCATTTTCTTACTGGCCTCAGCATTGGCCCAGTATATAAACGAATGCCCCATCACCCATAGGATCCTCACACCTAAAATAAAAGAAATAAAGAAAGTATTCAGGATGATTACAGCTCAAACATTCCAAAGCATACGCTCTATTCAAAGGTTTTTTTTTTTATAATCTTAAATCAGGCCTAACATAGGATTTATAACGACTTGAACCCCATCTACCAATCTTTTTTACTATATCCTCTCTGAGACCTAACATAGCAGCTTCAGTGGCAGCTCCAATCCGGAAAGAGTGAGATCCGAACTCTAAAGGATTAACACCCAATAAAACAATTGAACCTTTTAAAATGGCTCTAAATTGATACTGTGATAAAAAAGAACCATCTGAGTGAACTAACAAAGGGCCATCCTGCAAAGGCCGTATGGACCCATAAAGCATCATTACCTGACATGGACATATCTCTCCACCACTAGGGAACAGCACTATGTTCTTGCCTTTCCCATATATGTCCGTTTTACTATTTCTCAGTAATATTTCTACCCTGCTATCGTTCCATATTACATCTCCTTTTTGTAAACCTCCTGAAACTTTCTTGCTAGGGCTTACCAATTCCGAAATTCTAAATGCCCCAAAAAAGGCCAATACAAAGGCCGTTCTGAACAATATTATTTCAAATCTTGATGCACAAATCTCTGCTAATACTACCCAAAAAATTTTAAGTAAAGAAAATGTAATAGGCCTTCTCTTATCTCTAACCTTAGCCTTTTTCTTCAAGCCTTTAAGAACTTGACGTACCCAAAAAACTTTTGTAACATCAGACAAACCTAATAAACAAAATCTAAAAGCAAGGGCCGCCAATCTTCTTTCCATATTAGATGGTGACAAACCCAAATTTCCCCAATGCCACATCCACTCCAATAAGCAACCCGTGACATCATCAGACCCTTCTTTAATTTCAGATTGACATAACCACATTTCCCATTCCCTCCAAACTGATACATAGGACAACCAAGTACCTGGAGCCAAAGATTTTTTAATTAATCCAGCCAATCCTCCGTCCCAAGCTTCCAAAGTTGGACAGGAAACATCGCTCCAACTACATCCGCCTGAGGAGCCAACTCTCGAAAGCGAGACCACTGTGAACGAGATAAAGAATCAAATTAAGCTTACCAGGGATATGTTTTGCCCTGACAAATACATTCATACTTAAACATTTCAGGACTAGTACTCTTAATAAACGCAAAACTGGTAATGATGATGCAGACAAAGAATTAATAGCAGAAACAACACCCATATTATCCGTATGGAACAATATGGATTTATTCATCAAATCAACTTCCCACACAAACAGAGCCACCAGAATCGGAAATAGTTCAAGGAAAACTAGGTTCCTTGTTAAACCCAAATTGACCCACTCTTGAGGCCATACCTCTGCACACCAATGCCCCTGAAAATAAGCCCCGAAACCAACACCCCCAGCTGCATCAGTTATCAAATCCAAATCAACATTAGAGATCCTAGCTTCCATAAATATTGCAACACCGTTAAAGTTTTTAAGGAATTCCAACCAAACTTTCAAATCATCCTTGTGGCCTTTTTTAATCCTTACAAAATGATGAGGCTTACCAACACCAGACATAGCCAATGACAGTCTTCTAGAAAAAACTCTACCAATAGGAATGATTCTACAAGCAAAATTCAATTTTCCAAGCAAAGATTGCATTTTTCTCAAAGTCACCTTACGGACCGCCAAAAATTGCTGAATCATTTCTGACAAATCCACAATCTTTTCCACAGGTAGCCTACATTCCATACTTTCAGAGTCGATTGTAATACCCAAAAATTTAAGGGCCGTAACTGGACCCTCCGATTTCTCCATTGCAATAGGAACCCCAAAATCAGATGCCATTGAATAAAAACAATCCCTTAACTTCAGACAAACGTCCGAATCAGGGGGACCAACAAAAAGAAAATCATCCAAATAATGAACTACTGACGAGACTCCAGACTTGAATTTAACGACCCATTCCAAAAAGGAACTAAAACACTCAAACAAAGAGCAAGAAATAGAACAACCCATCGGGAGGCAGAGGTCAATGTAGAAAAAACCCTCAAAACAACAACCCAAAAGATAATGTGAAGAAGGATGAACTGGAAGTAATCTAAAAGCCGCCTCAATATCCACCTTAGCCATTAAAGCAAATTGACCAGCCTCTCTAACCAAATTAACTGCCCTGTCAAATGATGTATAAGACACAGACGATAATTCATCCGGAATATCATCATTAGCAGATCCACCTTTTGGAAAGGATAAGTGGTGAATTAGACTCTTTCTTAGGAACCACTCCTAAAGGAGAAAAACGCAAATGGGGAATACGAGAGATTTTAAAAGGACCTGCCATACGACCCAAAGAAACCTCCTTCTCAAGCTTACTCCTGACCACCCCAGGCCATTCTCTAGCAGACTTAAGGTTACCCCTGAAATGAACAACACCCCCTGAAGATGGGATTCTGAAACCAAACTCAAAACCATGTAACAATAACAAGGCCTTATCACCACAGCCCTTCTGTTTAGCGTAGAGTACGAGCCACAGCTCCATCCCACTTAGCCTCACCGGAGTTAATCCCTTTTTCAGGAAGCTCTTGGGTTCCTCCCAATTTGTTCTTTTTGAAACACTTAATGGAAGGGTGGGATCCCCCACACCCTGAGCATTCGTGCCTGAATTTACAGGACGATCCCCATTTACAGAACTTTTCATTGAAAGCAAAACAGAAACCTTTTTTGACTGTTGCCGACGAACCGCTTTGAAGGGACCCGCCGGCACCCCCGCGAAAAGGCTGCGAAGACCTTAACGGGGTCATCACTTTTAACCATAGACCCATATCATGATCGTCCCATTTCATCTCAGGCTTAACCGACAAACGTTGTCTAAATTGTTCATCATAAAACCACCAAGCCATACCACCATATGTTCTCTGAGCAGCGGCAATTTGATCTAAATAGCAAAAGAGGGCCGCGCCTTGATCAGGGAACTTAACAGCAAATACACTAGCATAAATATCAAAAGCCTGGAACCAGTTAGTAAATGTTTTTGGTAATTTCCTGTAACGTCTTTTCCTTTCCTCTTCCTCCTTCTTGGCCGAATCCTTTTTTGAGTCTTCAGGTATCTCAAAAGACTGATCAAGAGGAAGGAGGGAAAATAATTCAATAAACTCTCTCTTGTATATCTTTTCCCTTAACTCGACCGTCAAATGCATACCCAAAGGCCCGATAGAACACAAACAAGACCTGGCCAAAGCCGTATCAGCAATCTTCAGCTCAGGACCCCCAGACACTTTATTATCTACATTAGCCACCTTTTGCTGGGATAAACCAACCATTTGAGATTGGGGTACCGACCCTGCATCTTTTGTTCCCTCACCAACACTCCCTAATACCCTATTTTGGGAAGCCAATTCAGGGGGAATCCATGAATTGGCAACTCCCCCCGGGACTTTGGCTCCTTCTAATTTGGCTAACAAGTCCCTTAAACCCGCTACAACAGTTATAGATAAAGGATCAGCATGCACACCAACTGTATCAACCCCCACATTCAGATTCACCACCCCGGATCCCTCATTACCTGTACTCGGATCCTGAGTCGCTGTAGACTGAACCCCTTGAGATGCAGCCGTAACCTTCTCTATATTTTGGAAACCAGTAGTCCTGGGATCCGTATTAACCATTAATTGCTGACCTTTTTCCGCCTGCAAAAAAGAAACATGTGACAAACCCCCAGAAGGTGCCCAAATTCCAATGCCCCTACTAGCTGTAGACATACCCAACCTGCTATCCACTAAAACACCCTTACCCTTCTTAGCAGATGGAACCTCAAACCCTTCTCCCTTTAAATCCCCATATCTCTTGCGTTGTCTACCTCTACCTTGTATTCTCCCAATCCCAGACCTGTTTGGACGTTGAACAGAGTTAACCGAGCTATGAAACGTATTATTAATACTCTGACCTATCATGCCCTGAAGACCAAAATTAATATTGTTGGCCATACTCACCCTTGTTTCTTCTCCCCTTGCATTAAAACGTTCCGCCCCTGGAACGCCGTCCTCAATATCCAGCCTGATATTTTCCGTCCAGGATTCCTGCAGACCATAAGCATCCCCACTTAGGCCGTCATTTCCCACCATTAAAAGACCCGGGGAATTCTCAGGCCATGACCCAGTCTCATTCCCTTCTAAAAGAAAAACATCATTAGAGACAGGTAAATTTTTACTTACGTCAACATTCCTATCCCTCAAATTTCTTAACTCACCCTTTAAAACCAAATCACTCGGGACCCTAACTGACGTTTTAAACTGGCGAATAGGATTAACTACACTGGGAGAAGGTGGAATAAAATCCTCCTCAGAAGAATCTAAATATAGAGCTAATTCTACAACACCGTTATCAATCTCGGTGTCATGCTGACTCTCACTGACTTCAGGCCCTTCCACCCTTTCGTCTAACACTCGATAAGCCTGTTCCTCAATATTACTAGAAGGCCTTAAAATCTGTGCCGTTTTTGAAACATTATGTAACTGTTCTGAAACCGCCTGAGGTAGTTCAGACGGCCACGACACATTCAAAACCTCAACTTTCTTTTTTACTAACGCACTTCCTAAACTACCTATACTCCCTTGCTCCTTACCCCCACACGGCAAACTAGGCCTCGGCGGGCCGTCACTTTTACTAGCTTGCTTTTTTCCTTTAAATGCTACTTTTTGGCCTAAATTGGCCATCTTACCCTTAGGCAAAGAATCACCCTTCATTACAGGCTCTACGAATTGTTCCGGAAGGGAACAAGTGCTCCCGGACAGCATCGCATTATCTGCAACCTCTGCTCCGGCCTGCCGACTTCCTGAACTAGAACTTGACTTCTTCCTCACAGCCACCTTTAACCCCGGACTGGGGCTGGATTTTCTCTGACCGTTATTACCCCCTTCCGGATCCGGATCCGAACGAACTGGGGGCCTAGAACGCCTCACAGGTCTCGATGAAACATCCTCGATATCCTCCCTGGTTTCGATAACCAGGCTAAACAATGGACGTAGCTTATCTTCGAGCCAGGTAGGGCCCATCTTGGCAGCTTCCAACTTAAGTTGGTCAAAAATCGCATCAAAATGCGCCATCACAAATTATCGATAACAAGCACTTTCAGAAAAGGTTTGATAAATAATCTGGTGACAGATTCTCCCGCTCTTTTCCCGCCCCCTTACAAGTACCAACCAATCACACCCAAGGCCTAATTAATCCAAAGGTCAAGTCCCCTTCCCGTTACTTCGAACTCCCAGGGGATCCCAGAATAAGATAATGTACTGCATATACTTAAAAGTGCAAACTGTATTCCTCTGTATTTACAATTATATAAATTAAAACCATACAATACAATGTGCAATATAAAGTCAATTAGGGCTCCAGTCTCAAAGTCATTACATAGCTTGTATGATGGAGATGGATGGCATAATGGTGGCGCATTTAGGCCACACCCCTCCTCATGACTACATACACAGAACTGCATGAAGCATTAATGACTAGCCAAGCTTTGATTTCCTTGTTTTTCATTTTTATTGTTTTATTCAAATATGTTTATATTTATTTTATTAATTAGCCCTGATAGTGCTAAGGGTATTTGGATTCTAATATTGGATTTAAGCTCTGTATATTTGACTAGTTATTATATTTGGTGTTCTTAAAATTATAATTAGGAAAACATTAATACATTTCTGATGTCTGCAAAACACAGGGAATGGCAGCTTAGCTCATATAAACTGAGTTTGCTTTTTTCTGCTTGCCTTCCAGACAGATTATCCATGTGTGAATGACTAAATGTGACAGTCATCACTTTAAACTTCAGATTGTCCTCTATCTGCTAATGTCACCGAGTTTATCCAGTCACATGAAATGCCACAAGCCAAGCTCCTCCGTATCTGTGCAAGTTATAATCAGGTCACTTAGAAACAAACAATGATATCTTACTGACCTGAATTTGTGTAAAAATTCTGGAATGTAGAATTTTCTGCAGTGGAAGATTCAGTTGGCTGCTAACAAATCATATTCATTGTCTGGTTCAGAGAAAAATAAACAGAAAATGAATCTTTTACTAGTAGTTATGATTTTTATTTGATTAAAAGTGAATATATTGTTTATAGAAAGAAAATAAGAATCATATGAAGTCAAAATTGAGGCCAAAATATGGTGATCAAATAGTGTCCTGCAGGGATTGGTTGAGTTGTTTTAAGAAGCTAATTAGTAATCTAGTGGAGTATTTTATGCCTCTATTGCTCAGTTTACCCTCCATGCTTGCTAATCTTCAATGATTTTAAAGAGATATTAAACCCAAAATTATATTTCCAATTAATAAAGCATTCACATTATGTGTAGGAAAACCACTTTCCAATGTATTTTTAGCATTTGTTTTGCTTTTTTCCCCCTGTAATTTATCTCTGAAATAGATTTCTTTCACCCCTATGGTCCCAAAGTGGCTAAATTACAATCAGCAGACTAATGGCTGCTTTATCACAGTAAGAACTCATTTATATTTTTCCAAAATTGTTCGCAACATAGGTGATAAAATAATCATGCACAAAAGGATATTTAATGAGTAAGCTCTTTTCCTGGACTGTTATCAAAACAGCATTTTGTAATTGCTGAAAAATACTATGTATATATACCAATTACTTTAATATCCCTTCAAAGGTAAAGTCAAAATTACATTTAAATGGATTGGTTAGAGCTTGACAATTTAAACAACTTTCCAATTTACTTCTAGTATCAGTTTTGCTTAGAGTGATCCTAGAGGAGTTCAGCAAAGTACATGTCTTTAGCCATCTGGCAGCAGTATTTGCAACAATGTTTATAGCAATTTTATACATAGTTGCAAACACAGCTGCCATAGATAGTTACATGCACACTCCTAAACTCTTTTGAGCCTACCAAGAAATATAATACAAATACAAATGTGATAATAGAAGTAAAATAAAAAGTTGTTTAAAATTGCATGCTCTAAATCATAAATGTTTAAAGGGACATAAAACAGATTGAGATCTGTGCATATCCTAAAAGGGCTAATTCATTTAAAATAGTTTGCATAAAAAATGTTTAAACATTGCTGGCAAGTATTGTAAAATCATTTTCAAAAATAAGCAAAATTAATTACATAGCTAAGCTGCCTGGAGAAGCCAACTCCACCCCCTTCCATGCATGCTCCAGCAGATAATCCCTATGCATTTTGAATTCTACCAAAAGAACAATATATATAGGTACAGCCATAGAAGGAATTGTGTGGGGGGAGTTAGAGCTGTACAATTCAGAAACTAAAAAGAAAGGGTTAATGGTAAGGCACTGCAGTATAAATTTGCAGGTAAAGTAATTAAAGTACATATTATTATATTTTGTCTCTATCCCAACTTGTTTTACGTCCCTTTAATTTTTGAATTTGCTGTTCTTTTAAAAGACCAGTAAATTACAGTAGAATTTCATAATTAACAAATACACAATAAAACACAATACAGTAGCACTTACTTGGAATTTGAAATGAGCAGTGGCATTTTTTTCTGGCAAACTTCAAAGTAAATCCAATTTCCCTCTCCCTGTTTTATGTGACAGTCATCAGCCAATCACAAAATGCAGATACGTATATACTGTGCACTTTTGCACTTGCTCGGTAGGAGCTGCTGCCTTTAAAAATGTGCATATAAAAAGAATGTGCACGTTTGGATAAAGAAAGTATATTCAAAAGTTTATTACATTGCATGCTAAATCTAAATCATGAAACTTTAATTTGACTTTTGTGGGCTTTTAAGTAGACATAAGCCAATATTGATGTGAATTTGTTAATTAATTTAATGTGATATTAATAGTATTAGTAGTAATACTATATTTATTTGTAAGGTGCCAAAAAGATAAGTTATTGAAGGCAGATTGGGGAAAAAGGATAAAAAATCCCTGATCTCTAGAAAGTTTACAATCTAAGGAGTCAATTCCAACCCTTTAGAAAAATGTATGTTTTGATTTTCAACAGAAAACCACCATAAAAGTCTATGGTTTTTTTGTATATATATCCGTTGATATGGGTTTTTTTTTGTTTGTTAGTTTTTTTTAATAATCTTTGTTTGGTGGAAGCAGTGGAGGAAAGGAGGGAGGCGGGTGTACGGCCCAGTAGAGGAGGGTGAGGTAAGTGCAGTGTTTCCTATACTATGGCAAAATTTGCTGGCTGTGGAGATGGAGGGATGGGAGCCTACGCTACAGAAAGAAAAGTTATTGCATTGAGGGGGAGGTTTAGGAGGGGGAATTCTACTGTACAGAAAGAAAAAATAGATTCAATAAATAATAAAAATGAAAAAAGTAATAATTTATTATTGGAAGACTGTCTGCCAGTAACAAACACGGTGGGAGACAGTGGGAAGGGGGAGGTAAGAGAGCTATTGGGGAGGGGGGATCAGGGAGGTGGGAGGGTGAAGAGGGATTCCTACACTACATAAATTAAAAAATTAAAATATTTTTTTAAAAAACAACTAAACTGCATACTGTATCAGGTAGGGATCAGACACTGGGAGGTGCTAGATGGGAGGGTAATCTCTACACTATAGAAAATATTAAAGGGACAGTCAAGTCCAAAATAAACTTTTATGATTCAAATAGGGCATGTGATTTTAAACAACTTTTCAATTTACTTTTATCACCAATTTTGCTTTCTTCTCTTGGTATTCTTAGTTGAAAGCTAAACCTAGGTAGGCTCAAATGCTAATTTCTTAGACCTTGAAGGCCACCACTAATCTGAATGCATTTTGACAGTTTTTCACCACTAGAGGGCGTTAGTTCACGTGTGTAAAAAAGTTAACATTGAACTCACACACATGACGTTACCTAGGAGACAGCACTGATTGGCTAAAATGCAAGTCTGTCAAAAGAACTGAAATAAGGGGGCAGTTTGCAGAGGTATAGATACAAGGTAATTACAGTGGTAAAACATGTATTATTATAATTGTGTTTTTTAGGCAAAACTGGGGAATGGGTAATAAAGGGATTATCTATCTTTTTAAACAACAAAAAATCTGGTGTTGACTGTCCCTTTAACCTTACAAGCTAAACTGATTAAACCCTTCACTGCTAGGAATTTCAGAAATTTGGTGAACAGCTACAATTAGCAGACTTCTAATTGCTAAAAACTAATTGCAAAGCCATGCATGTCTGCTTTATCTGAACAAGGGGACCCCGGAGAAGCTTTTACAACCATTTTACTTATGACTGCAGTAGTTGTGTGTAAACTTTGCAAAAAAGTTAACATTTTTTTTATACGATCATATTTGGAGGCCAAATAGTGGCATCAAATATACCATAATGGGCCTAGATCAATACCTTATGTTGTCTACTATAGTTTTCATAGGTTTATACATTTTTACAGAGGCTCTATTTCTGTTGAAACAGAGTGATAGCAAAACAGTTAAAAATTCTCTGGTACTTTGGACAAGTTTTTCTTTGAAATGTCTGGTAGTAAAGGGGTTAAATGCTAGAAGAAATGGCTTGAAGACCAGAAAGTAAGGTAGTGGTAAAAGGAACAGAGATGAACAGATAAGAAGCAGATAGCAGGAACAGCTAGGTGACTATACAGAGATAAAGTTTGTGATATAACAGGGTATACTTATTTGGAGGGCTTTGTAGGTTTACATTTGTATATTTGATAGATTTTTGAAGACTAGTGGAAGACATTGTAGGAACTGGCATAGAGGAGGTACAGTGGGTAATATCTTGGATTAACTAGACATTTGTTTTTTTCCTTAGACAAATTAAATAAAAATCAATATAAATATATTGAGTTATAATTTGAAGGGTACCAAATTGAGGTGTCTTTATCCAAAATACAATAGCTAATTTAAAGGAACATTTTAGTGTAAAATGAACATATTAAACAAAGGTTAAAGACTGAGTTTCACTAATGGAACACCCCCATTCTGCGTCAGATGAGTAAACAACCAATGACTGCAGCATACAAAGGTATGCTTGCTTTTCATTTACTCATAAGCTGTTATCCTCCTCTGGATTGGCACAGGAGCATGTTTGTTTAAATATTTAACCCATTTTCAGGGGTTAAACACATGAATGGAGCTTAATGCCCCTGTTTCTGCTCGAGCCTTCAACCTCGCCGGAAACAGAAGTTATGAAGCAGCGGTCTAAGGACTGCTGCTCCATAACTTGTCTACTGCCTCTGAGGCTGCGGTATTTAATCCGCACGATCCTATACGATCAGGCTTATTGACACCCCCTGCTAGCGTGAATCTGCAGGGGGCGGCATTGCACAACCAGTTCAGCAGAACTGCTTGTGCAATGATAAATGCCGAAAGCATATGCTGTCGGCATTTATCAATGTGCGGCTGACATGATACGCTATATCGTATCATGTACGTCCACACTGAAAATAAATCGGGCTCAAAGATATGTGATCTCATGTGTTAGGAAAAAAAGCCACCAAAGGCTTTTAACATTGAGATTTCAATTTCGAAATGTAATATTCAAATTCGAATGTGACATTCGAATGTCACATTCGAATTTGAAATAGTATTTCTAGTCTAATACTGTGTTTTAAATGTAATATTCGAATTTGAATGTGACAATAGTATTTCTTGTCTACAACTGTGTTTAATAAATGTAATATTCGAATTCGAATGCTACATTCGAATGTCACATTCGAATTTGAAATAGTATTTCTAGTCTAATACTGTGTTTTTTAAATGTAATATTCGAAATCGAATATGACATTCGAATTCGAAATAGTATTTCTAGTTTACAACTGTGTTCAATAAATGTGATATTTGATTTGAATGTGATATTTGATTTGAATGTGATATTCGATTCGAATGTGACATTCGAATTCGAAATAGTATTTCTAGTCTAATACTGTGTTTTATAAATGTAATATTCAAATTTGAATATTTGATTCGAATGTGACATTCGAAATAGTGTTTCTGGTCTACAATTGTGTTTTATAAATGTAATATTCGAATTCGAAAGTGACATTCAAATTCGAATGTGACATTCGAATGTGACATTCGAAAACTGTAAATAACAATTGAAAATCGAATTTTTAAGAATTTTCGTTCTTATCAACATTCTATTATGTAAATCGAATTTCTACAATAACATTCGTTCTAACACTCAAATTTGAATATTAACTCATTCGCTCATCCATAGTTAGCGTTATTGCGAATATGTCATGGTGTTTGCACCAGAGAGTTGGTGTTTTCACCTTTTTTTCTCCATTGACTCCTACTTTAAAGGATTACTAACTTTAGATGTTCTTAGACAAAACTCACTCAACATAAAACATTGCAATTATAATGTAAATTAAATCTACCTTTTCATTTTCCAAAACGAAGCTCCCTTTAGCAGAAAATTAAACTTTTATTTTATGTCAATGACGTCACGTTATCCAGCCCTCAAATGTTGGCCGTCTAAGCAATAACATATTGACCAATCGTAAGCCCAGTATTAGCATGTAATTAAAATAAAATTTTGTCATTAAACGCATGCGCAATCGTTTTCTATTAGTATCGCATGCGCATACTGCGGCAGAGAAGCCGACATCACCGACAGCAGAGAGAAAATAACGCATGCACACATTACTTTGCAATCTATGCATATAAGATGGTGACGTTGCCGATGACGTTGTGTGAAATCGCGCATGTGCATTGCATCCGGTAGTCGCCATATTCCAACTGGAGTTGTCCTCAAGGATTGGAATACAGTTACGGAGTATAAATTAGTGGGTTTGGGAAAAGGTAAAAATTCTAAAACTGATATATTGCAAACGATAAAGATTTGAAATAGGATGTACTTTGAAAAAGTAGGATTTTTGTTGCAAAAAGCATGTGACAATAGAACATAGGTTCTAAAATGTCTGTTTGGTTGCTGATTTAGCAAGAAAACCCGTCAGTTTGTTTTTTTTAGCACTGTTTTTTTTAGTCTGGTTTACTTTGATTTAACATATTTGTTTTCTACTAAAGGAGCACTGATTTATATCCCTTTAAGTGAGACAATTATTAAAGGGATATGAAACCCACATTTTTTTCTTTAATGATTCAGGTAGAGAATACAATTTTAAAAAAGTTTCAACTTTACTTCTATAATCAAATTTGCTTTGTTTTCATGATTATTCTTTGTTGAGGAGATATCTAGGTAGGTGACTTGCACATGGCTGTAGCACTACATGGCAGGAAATAGTGCTGCTATCTTAGTACTCTTGCCAATGTATAATAATCTTGCAAAACTTCTACCATATAGTGCTGCAGAAACGTGCACACTCCTAAGCCAACCTTCCTGCTTTTCAACTAAGGATAAAAAGAAAACAAATACAATTTGATAATATAAGTAAATTGGAAAGTTGTTTTAAATTTGATGCTGTCTCTGAGTCATGAAAAGAGAAGTTTTGGGTTTAATTTCCCTATGTTTGCCATTCAAATTAACAAACTATTCATTATCTTCTTTCATTCGTATACTATGTCCCAAACATTGTCATAAATGATTTCCAGCAGCGCTTCTTCCTCCTCTACACTGTTCTGCTTATCAACCAAAAAGAAAAGTTTCTGATTTAAGATACACAGTATATAAACTATGTATTTTCCACAAGGCCGATCAACAATAATACATTTTTACTGCACCACGAGATTGTGAGATGAATGCTTTGTAAAATAAACAGTATATCCAATTATATGTATTTTTAAACAAAATTCTATATTTTCTTACTTTAACAGTTATCGAACACGAAATTATGTTTTTTGGAAATAATGTAGATGAGGGTACAAGCTAGTCAATAAAATATATTGAATTCTTCCAGGGAAAGTGTTGGGGCGCATTTCTCTTTAAACTATAGATGGCTTGTAAATGCTAGCTGTATATTTTTGTGGTGTAAATATTTTTAGATGGGCTTGTACTTTATCTATGTTTACAGCTAAGATATAGCTTTTCTTTTTTATTTCCTTAAAGAAAATACAGTAAAAGACAAAACATTTGTGATTTTTCTCAGAAAGGAATTTAAAGTACCTGCAGTCATAGGTCATCTGAAAACTAAACAAAAAATTTCCTCCAGACAATAAAGAGTACGGATTATAACGTGGGTGAATATGGAATACTTATTGGGTCATGCAAGAAAATGACCTTTTGATGTCATGGAAAATCACAAGAAAGCACTCTCTGTATAAAAGAGAGGCTAAAAGGAAAATAGTCTGGTAATATATTTATACGAGTTTATCTCTTCCTAATTGACTATAGCAAGGGAGTTAAAATAAAGATACTCATGGTTTATCCAAGTACTGCAAAACATTTTGCTACAAAAATTCAACTTTTAATTTTTTATTTTTTCACATTAGATAAAGTAATGACTGAATAATCGACAGAGAGAGAGAGAGATAAAGGGAAAACAAAGAAGGGAATATGAAAAATTGTTGGAGATCCACAGAACTTTAATAAAATCATTACAACCACAAACATTAGATTTCACAATTTTTGACTGCAGAGAGTGACCCTTTAATCAAAGAATGTGACATTCAAATAGCATGTTGTCATGTAACTGACACTGTCCAGCATAGCAGAGGTTAATTTACTTGTAATTTTATTTTAGAAATTCTCTTGAAAAACAGACACAAATATAATTATGGCAGTCTTTTTGAAGTTTGTATGTCACTAACCTAGAGTTATTTACAGTGCCTGACACCAGCCTTAAAGATCTATAAAACTTGACATGGTTGAATGACAAAATCTGTCACCAATACAAAGACACATGTCTGCAGTTGTTTCGAGTCATTCTGGAGAGTCCCTTGACTGTTTTTTTGCAAATTGTGTTAAAAAGTGGTCTCAGCAGATACAAACTTACAGATACTGCTAATCCTTAATTATTAGGAATACAAGGATGTAGCAGCAGAATGCCAGGCAGAGAGAAAGTTGGTAGAATACCAGGCTGAGAAAACATATAAACTTGAACTGGCAAAGTTGGAGTGAGCTAGTGCCTCACCTGCCATTGGTAAATCCAGACACTGCTATTTACCCAGGCCATGTACAGTGAATATGTTGGACAAAGATTGGGACTTGGAGGTATATCTGTACAGTTTTGAATACACTTGCAGATATTACCAGTGGCCAAAGGACCAGTGGGCAAAATATCTCACTCCAAGTTGGAAAGGCCCTGTTCTAAAAACAGTTTGCAGGACTATGCTGTCATAAAACTGGACTGCAAAAGCATTACAACCCCACTCCTGGGGTTTACTGGAGGAAATTAAGGACCATGCAGAGGAGCACTGCAGAGAGTTACACTACATTTGTGGAAGTACAGCATTCAAGCAGTGGATCAGAGGTATAGAGATTGCCACTATGGAGGACCTTATGATTAAGGAAGGAGGAGTTTGTACAGCTGGATTCTGGACTAGAAACCCATAACAGCATTATAAGCTGGTGAGCTGGCAGATTTTTACACCACTAACAGGGCACCAATGGATAAGAGAAGAGCCTTTGTTAAATGGGCATCAAGCTGCAAGGGAGCTGTTCCAAAACCCCCATTTACAAAGCCTATAAAGACTACATCTAATGTGTCTGTTCCCTCTGGGAAAGGAGGGGTTGAGTGCTATACCTGGACAGGGGGATACCCACAGGTGTTTTGTTTGCAATAAAATGGAGCACATCAGCTCTACTTGCCCAGAGAAAAAGAAACCAACAGCATCAGCTGGAGGGAGCCACCCCTCAGGATCCTTATCCTCTGTTTTGTTTGCAACCAAATCAGAGGAGAGCTCCAACGAGAAACTACAACCTGACATTGTTTGAAGTATGGGACTCAGAGATACATAGCAGACGTGACACTTGTGCATCTAGAGCTAGTGATCTTTATGGACATTATTCTAGACAGGACTCTAGCGGTAAAATAGGTTGGTGGAGTAAGTCCTGCAACATTTTGTTTGTGGCACAGGTATATTTGAACTGGGGAGCAGGGAAAGAGATGATCATATTCATGCTAATGTATTGTTGGCTACTGTCTTGGGTAGACTATTAACACAGTTTGTACCTGAAAATATTAACCATAACCAAGCCCAGCCAGATATGGGTTGTAGCTTAAAAAGGGAAGAGTGTATAAATGACTGGGAAGGAGGGCAGAGTGTGGGTATGCAATCTGTGCCATAACCAGATGTGTCTAAGATAATGAGCAAGGTGTAATGGGACAAAGTACCTGTACCAGAACCAGAGCCGGTCCAATTACACTACAACAATACCCAACAAAGATACTGAATGAGAGCATGCAGATCACCAGGGGTTAGCAATCCAGAGTGTGTTGAAGGTCTAAGTGAGAAAGGGGTCTCCTTAGTGTAAGTACTGAGTGACCAAGGATCTAAATCTCAATTCTCCTTGAGTGGGAATACTTTTTATTTGCGTACCTTTTTATATTTTTTCTGTCATCTCGTCAAGCACTTTGACCATTTTTGTCATGATAAATATTTGTTATTATAATTTTGGCTTACCTAAATTCTAGCAAGTGCGGCCTGTCAACTTTATATTTATCATAAAGATGTAGAGAAAAGTCCAGCACACAGGTAATATCATGCAAAGTCACAGAGACCTGCTTCCAAGGTCAAGGGTAATAATATCAAAAACAGAGAGTAGTGACAGCATAGATATTTATTCATGAGACAGCAGGACAAACAGCAACGTTTCGAGACTTCTGTCTCTTTGTCAAGCTTGACAAAGAGACAGAAGTCTCGAAACGTTGCTGTTTGTCCTGCTGTCTCATGAATAAATATCTATGCTGTCACTACTCTCTGTTTTTAACTTTATATTTATCACCACTGCCGGCACCCTCGTTGTTGTCATTTTTCGGTTTGAAAGAGTGCAGTTCCTACCATTTCACGAGATATATATATATATATATATATATATATATATATATATATATATATATATATATATATATATATATATATAGTGTATATATATATATATATATATATATAATTTATTTATTTAAATGTATGTGTGTATATATATTGTGACCTGGGATCTTGGAAACACACAGTCCTCAAAGCTGGAAACACCACACAAGGTTGTAGCTTTATAAAATACAGTCTGTTTATTATCAGGTCTGGCAAAAAACAGGCAAAATAAACATAAACAAAAGAAAAGAGGCTTGCTCCACTGAGCACTTACTAACAAGTACAACTGTCTGCACTAAGTAGCTTTTCACAAAAGTAATATTGCACAGACCTTTCAAACGTTGTCCTTTAGAGATAATTCCTCTCAGGAGAGTGTTTGCAGTTTTCCTTTACTGCAGGCAAATCTAAATCTCAACCCCTGACTGGGGATTTTATTAGCACCTGCTGTTAATTACCACATGCAGGTGAGTAGCTAGCTGAGTCAGACAGAATTCCTGGACTGGACTTTTTGACATAATGTGCTACTTGCAAACTGCGGGGTGGAGCACTGCAACACTTTTGAGGGAATATAGACACCTTCCATTACTATGCCTTGGGTTCTGTCACACATCCTCCCCGCCAGCTCAGACCTAGTGGGGTGAGCGACCATGGCCAAAAGCGTATGCATACGTGAAAGGCCATCAGCATTACCCTGTTTACTTCCTGCCCTGTGTTCTACTGAGAAGAGATAGGGTTGCAAACTAAGGAACCAGCGTGTAACTCTACTATTATTATCCTTAATTTGACTCATCCATTTGAGAGGTGCATGATCAGTAACTAGTCTAAATTTTCTGCCCAACAAATAATATTTGAGAGTTTCAACAGCCCATTTAATTGCTAGACACTCCTTTTCAACAATTGAATAGTTCTTTTCTCTAGGTTGAAGTTTCCGGCTCAGGTATAGTATTGGGTGCTCTTCACTTTGAGTTTCCTGGGAAAGCACTGCTCCAAGCCCAACATCAGAGGCATCCGTCTGTAAAACAAACTCCTTTGAAAAATCAGTGGTGACTAACACTGGTTGTCTACAGACTCCTTTTTCCCAACTCTGTACAGTAAATCATTTTCCACTTCAAAGTATGGATAGGTGAGCGCTTTATCAGTATTAATGGGGGTGCCATTTCTTATGGAAATATAGTTTTTTAGCCACAGCTAAGGTTGGATCCTCCCATTGTGCAGCCCTAAAGTTACTTGGGCTAACCTCTAGGTCAGTTATTTCTACATCAGGTTCAGATATATTAGATTGACTTGTATTATTCTGTTCAGTATTACCTCCAACTAGGGTTTCCATAGGGGTTGAGTGTTTCCCTCTAGCAGGAGTTATTTTGTCTAAGTCATCCCCCAATAAATCAGAAAAGGGAAAGTCACAAACAGCACCCTCTACTGAATCCGGTGAATTTTCCTCAGCAGCATCCCATAGATTAAAAAAATGGGGAAAATCTCTGCCTATTATCATTTCATGGACTAATTTATCCACTAAACCAACTCTATGATTTATAGGGCCATTTTGAGTTTCAATAAGTACTTTAGCAGTTGGATACTTGTGTATGTCCCCATGGACACAAGCAATATCTAGGTTCTGGTAATTATCAATAGGAGTATTTCTCAACAGACCCCTGTCTATGAGCGTAACCATGCTACCAGAATCCAGCAAAGCTTTAATTTCATTTCCCTCCACCCTTACAGTGCACCAAGGGTGGCCATTTAAACAACCATTTTTGGTAATTGCATATACTGAGCGAGTGTACAATGAATAATTGTCTCTCATATTGCCAACATTACATTCCATAGCAACATCATTCTCAGGGCAGTCCTTTGCAAAATGTCCATACTCTTTACATTGAAAACATTTAATATTAGCATTAGACAACATCTTTGAGGCTATTGTGGACCCTTCCTGCCTCACAAAACTCTTGTCCCTTGCAGTAATGTCCCTCGGGTTGTAAAAACCCATCTGCTCCTCCCGATACCCCCTTTTCCCCGGAACAGTCTTACCCAATTTACTGGGACTCTGGATCTTCGGGGTTCTAGGTCTTTCCTGGTTGGGGATTTGTAGAAACTCTCCGGCAGTCAAATAGCGTTCCACCAGGGCAACTAGACCGTCAGCAGTTTTAGGTTCACTCTGGCTGACCCACCGCCGCAGGGAAACAGGCAATCCTCGCAGGAACCGGTCCATCACGAGCTGTTCCACAATGTGACTAGCTGAGTTGACCTCTGGCTGTAGCCATTTCCTGGCAAGATGTATCAAGTCAAACATCTGTGACCGCATGGCTTTGTCTTGACTGTAAGTCCAGGAGTGAAATCGCTGGGCCCTTACTGCTGTCGTTACTCCCAGGCGGGCCAAGATTTCTGTTTTTAGCTTTTTATAGTCACTGGCCTGCTCAGGCTCCAAATCATAATATGCCTTCTGAGGTTCTCCACTCAGAAATGGCGCAAGGAGACTTGCCCATTCAGACGCAGGCCACCCTTCTGTAGCCACCATCTTTTGCAAATAGTTACTCACTCTCAGAGTCTTAGAACTGTGTGGAATTTCTGCAGCACACCTGCCCAGTCTTTCAGCTAGGCCTCGAATCTCCTGCTGCATGGTACGTGTGATATTCTGCTGTTCCTCTCTTTGTGTTAATACCAGTTTTTGTAGCACTGCAATATTTTCTTGCTGGCTGGCAGTAGCTTGCTGCTGTGTGGCAGTGGCCTGTTGCTGTGAGGCCGTAGCCTGTAGTAAAGCCTTTACAACTTCCTCCATTTTAAGTGTGGTATTTTTTCCTTAACAGACTATTAGTGTGTTGCCCGCTACCTCCACCATATGTGACCTGGGATCTTGGAAACACACAGTCCTCAAAGCTGGAAACACCACACAAGGTTGTAGCTTTATAAAATACAGTCTGTTTATTATCAGGTCTGGCAAAAAACAGGCAAAATAAACATAAACAAAAGAAAAGAGGCTTGCTCCACTGAGCACTTACTAACAAGTACAACTGTCTGCACTAAGTAGCTTTTCACAAAAGTAATATTGCACAGACCTTTCAAACGTTGTCCTTTAGAGATAATTCCTCTCAGGAGAGTATTTGCAGTTTTCCTTTACTGCAGGCAAATCTAAATCTCAACCCCTGACTGGGGATTTTATTAGCACCTGCTGTTAATTACCACATGCAGGTGAGTAGCTAGCTGAGTCAGACAGAATTCCTGGACTGGACTTTTTGACATAATGTGCTACTTGCAAACTGCGGGGTGGAGCACTGCAACACTTTTGAGGGAATATAGACACCTTCCATTACTATGCCTTGGGTTCTGTCACAATATATATATATATATATATATATATACACACAGTATATATATATATATATATATATATATATATATATATATATATATATATATATATATATATATATATATATATATATATATATTTGTGGCAATAAATAAAAATCTAAGTTTAATCTGTAAAGTATTTATTCTTCAGGGTTAAAACATTTGGAAATTGGCAGCAACCAGTGGGATTATTAGTTTTTTTCTTTTTAGATTTAGGAACTGTCAGTACAGAGGGCACTAAGAAGGAACTGTAAATTTTTGCAATTCCTGAAAGCTAGAACTCAGTGCATTATATAACACTTTGCAATACGGTTCCTCTTTCTATCTCTGTTTTTTATTTTTTTTTAATTACATTTGCTATAATGGAGATGGAGACGTATTAGCAGCCATCCAGGGAAGCTTTAGAAGCTTTTTGTCAGCAAAGCAACATAGCGAGTGTTTAGGCTTTCTGTTTTAATCTTTTTTTATTTTAAAACTGCATTGCAATGTGCACCGTTGTATACATTTTTGTAATCTTGTTAATGTCAATGCACTGTGACCATTTTTGTCATAATAAATATTTCTTATTATAGTTTTGCTTTCATCTTATCATTTGAATCCACATTACTTGAGACATCAGTTATAATTGTTAAGGTATTTCAGTAAGAGTTTATCCGTTCTGTATTTTTATATGTATATATAGTTAGATTTTTGCTATTGGGTTATAATCTGTTAAGTAAGTAAGGGGGTCAAAGATTCCCAGATTTAACTTTCCTTTATTGTAGAAGCATTTGGAGTTATTGATACAGAGATTGGGTGATGATAAAAGAGATTTTTGTACTTTTTGAAACTAAAATAGTCTACAAAATGTTTTGATAACCCTTTTACCCATGCATTCCCATCACAGCCTTACCTGCATAGTCTCATCAGGAGAGGTGGTCATGACACATTATTATTATTATCGGTATTTTGTAGAGTGCCAACAGATTTCGCAGCGCTATAAACATAGGTGGTATACCAGGAAACATTTATAGGGATCAAATGGGTAGAGGGCCCTGTCAAGATTCACAGCTCTTAAGAAGGTGATCTGCAAACAGCTGGGCTTTTAGGCTTACATGCTAAAGGGGTTCCAGGGGATAGCAATGGAGGAGAGGAACTGGTATAGAGAAAGGTTAGTGTAGTTTGTATGCATCTCTCAACAGAAGAGTCTTTAGGGATCGCTTGGAGCTTTCAAAACTAGGGGAGAGTCTTGTGGAGCGAGGCAGAGAGTTCCACAAGATGGGAGCCAGTCTGGAGAAGTCCTGTAAACGGGAATGGGAGGAGATAACAAGAAAGGAGGAGACACTGCAACAGTCCCAGCACAGTGGTAAAAAAGCTTCCAACCCAGGAGTTGTAGTAAAAACAAACGTGTTTATTTTCAGAGGATAAAAACATCAAACCATGAGAAGTAGCAGCCAATTAGTCATACGCGTTTTATCAGCAGAGACGTAACTTTCTCAATGACTGAGAGATTTAGCTTAAGGTAGTGAGAGGACATACAGGAAGAGACGTGAGAAAGACAGTTAGTGACATGGGTTAGCAAGGAAGGAGATAGGTCTGGTGCAGAGAACTAGATTTGGATGTCGCTTGTATACAAATGATATTGGAACCTGTGGGACTTTATTAGGGAACCTAATGATGACATGTAGATTGAGAAGAGAAGGGGACCAAGGACAGAGCCTTGCGGTACCCCAACAAAAAGGGCAGAGGAAGCCCCAGAGAAGGCTACACTAAAGGTACGGTTAGACAGGTAGGAAGAGAACCACGAGAGGGCTGTGTCACAAATGCCAAAGGATTGAAGGGTTTGGAGGAGCAAAAGAGGGTGGTAAACAGTATCAAAGGCTGTGGACAGGTCAAGGAGGATGAGCAGAGTGAAGTGGCCTTTGATTTTGCTGTAAGTAGGTCATTAGTAAACTTAATTATTGCTGTCTCTGTGGAGTGATGGGGACGAAATCCAAATTGCAGTGGGTTAAGGATGGAATGTAATGTAAGGAAATAGGAAAGGCATGCATATTCTAGCTTTTTGAGAAGCTTTGAGGCAAAAGGGAGTAGGGAAATAGGGCGGTAGTTGGATGTAGGGGGTTGGATTGAGAGAAGGTTTTTTGAGGATAGATGTGACCAGTACATGTTTCAGAGATGAGGAAAATATACCGGTGCTGAGGGAGAGGTTGAAAATGTGTGTGAGTATAGGGGTATGGGTAGAAGCGAGGAGAAACAGCTGAATTTATGGCTATGGGGGTTGTTGTTGATTGTGAGCGTTTGAGGGGGTGAGAGAATGGAAGTATGTTGAGAGCTGATTTAGTTTCTGATGGAGTCAATTTTGTTATTGAAGTGGCTGGTGAAATCTTGAGCTGAGAGAGAAGTTGTATTAGGAGGTGGGGGTGGGCAGAGAAGATTATTGAAAGTGGAGAACAGACGTTTTGGGTTTGAAGAAAGAGAAGAGATAAGAGTAGAGAAGTAATGTTGCTTATAAAGATTAAGGGTAGAATAGTAGGAGTTCAAGATGAATTTGTAATGACGAAAGACTATAACTGAATTGATCATATGCTCTGTTATGGGAATCAAATTATTTCCTCAGACTTTTCAAGAAACAGCAATAATTAAAAGTGCAGAAACATTAAAACTACTTTATTTCCTATCATTAAAGCCAATGTATGTTTATATTTAAACCAGTTACCACTAATGTACTGAAGAACAGCAGAGATAAATAACATCCTATACTGTGGCTTACAGTGCAAACACAATATTACAAGGAAACCTGTTCTCTAAGGACCTGGTGAGGCCCAAAATCTTGCCTCCATGGAGAGGAATCACACAAAACCTTTGGGATTTTTTTAGACCTTATATTGCAATATATGAGTCTCTTCTTCACATACAGAACTCTACATAGTGAGGAAAAGATTTCTCAAGATTGAGTTTCTAAAATTCTTTGAAGGATCTCACTGTACTGACAAGGCTTCTTAGATCGCCTAGCCTTAGTGGAGAGCTTTGGATCATCAGGCCCTTAGTAAAGTCTACTTTTGTAAACAGGAAAACAAAATCACTAACTTCTGGAAGATATTGATATCCCATACTCATATTTCTAAAAACAAATAAAAAAAACTACTTTTTTTTATAAACAAACACCTAGATTACGAGTTGTGCGTTCGTCTTTTAACAATGAAAAAATGGACATTTCAGCATTAAAACAGCACTTCAGGGGGGGGCGGAGCTTAGCCACGCTGGATGATGGCTGCTTTTTGCTAGAGCTCCCATCTCCTTTCCCGGCAAAAATAGCTCTAGGGGCATGTAGCTAACTCATAAACCTCCTCTAACTGTCCCTTTGAAACTCTTAAAGCCCACCACAACCCTCTTTACACTGCTTCCTAACCTTTTCTCAAGACGGCGGGATAATGGAACAGAAAAATACCGGAGGGTAGAACAACTGGTAGCCCCGGAACCATAATCACTGCCGAGCCTGTTAGATCACCTACCGCACATATCAAGAACTTATTGCACACCCGGACCATCCCAGCACTGAGAGGAGAACTCTGCGCTAAGCAATTGAATACCTGTTTAAACTCCGGGCAAGCTGTGTATATTGCGGCTCTGCCGGTCGCCATCTTGCTTCTACGTAGCCACCCGCTACCACAGTGCTTGCAGTAGATCATAGGACAGATCGGATCAAGCAAAGTACAGCGGCACTCTGAATCGTAAAAAGTGAGTACCTGGCTTTTTTTTTTCTTACACTGGGGGCCTGCATCACTGGATTGGGGTCTAAACATCCCAGATCAATAACACTCCGTGAGGCAAATCACAAGTAGAGAGCCTGCGCTGCAGGCCGGGGGGCCTCTTAGGCACCACTCTGAAGCTAGCTGAACACACTCTGGGGGACATAAAGAACGATTGAAGGCCTGATAGTTCCCATCTCATTTACTCTCCCCCACGGCCTCAGAATAAAGAACAAGTGCACTAACTGCACATCACAAAGTACAACCGGACACTCTCTCAGTTACACCAATGTAGAAGCCAGATCTCCCTCCACTAACATATATATATCTCAACTGTCAAGACACACCTAGGGAGCTTGCAACACCATTTGCTTGGTAATATAACAGCATTCTGTCCATTTTGCCTGCGTTTTATGCATCCTGCCACCAATGTAATGCCTTGCAAGAAGCATAACAAAGCTGATAAACCCATAACTAATAAAACCTTAAACCATTACCTTAAGCCAGCAGAGGCCCCTACGCCTACACACTCAGCTGAAATACCATCCTCCTTACCATCTAGCTCTGTTCAGATGCAGTTTGAGGAGAACCCTACAGATATGTATCTCACTAAAAGGGACATTACACACCTTTCCTCAAAAGAGGACATTAAGGAAGTTATGCAGGAGATGAGGAGTCTGTTTGGGGATCTTCGCAGGGATATTGGAGCACTCGACCAGAGGGTTGTCACTCTGGAGGAAAAACAGGCAGCCACAGAAAAACAGGCCCAGACTAACACCATACAATTAACTGAACACACACATAAAATCAACGCTCTAACCGACAAGCTAGAAGACCTAGAAAATAGGTGCCGCCGCAATAATTTGCGAATAAGGGGGGTCTCAGAGACTGTTTTCCCCCCTGCCATAGAAGGCTACCTTCAAGCTTTATTTAAAATCATTAAAGACAACCAGGCTGCCGATGACATTGCTATTGAAAGAGCTCATAGAGCTATTAGACCTAAACCTCCCCCAAAAGCACCGCCAAGGGACATTATAGTAAAATTCTCACGATACAAGGACAGAGAGGAAATCCTCCGTTGCGCTAGGACCAAACACCCTGTCTATCATGCAGGCGAGGAAATCTCTATATTTGCTGATCTCTCTCAATCTACCCTGCAAAAAAGGAGAGAGATGGCTCCTTTAACCTCTGCACTGAGGAGGCATAAAATACAGTACAGGTGGGGATTCCCTGTTTCTCTCATAGTCTCCTATAAAAACAAATCAGCTACCTTTCGACCTGGCGATGATCCTGAATCATTCTGTAACGACCTCTCATTTCCATTTGTCTTAAAAGAAGTTAGTGGTGCAGCCCTCCAAACTACAAGAGAACCACAGACCTCTTCTAGTCCCTCTGAATAAGACATTCTCAAGATGAGCGGTCCCTCTGGGGCCCGTGACCAATCTTTTTCCTGCTAAAGGGACCCTTTTTGTGAATCTCTGCTGCTCAAAATTACGGATAAAGAACAGAGAGAGAAACGGATATAGGAAAGGAAGGCAGGATAATTGGAGAAAAAAGGAAACAGCAAAACTTAAAGAGCATGATCTGGCTCCCACTCATTGCTTGACTGTAGTGGACAGATCGCAAAACTTATACTTTGGACACCTTGATAAGGGACATTAAAGTTCTTTTATTACAGGAAACCGTATCCTTTTTGTGCTAAGGGCTGTTTATAGGCCCAACAAATTACTCTTCTATATAATGTCCTGCCAACAATCTTTTATTTGTTTTTTTTTTTCCTTGTTTTTGTTTTTTGTATGAATCGTTGAAATGTTGATGTTCTTTCTTATTGCTCATTGCATATGTTTAATTTGGTATACATTTTAAGTGCTCTATAGACCTTTTAGTGGTCTATCTTATTACACAAAGTGGTTAATTGGGGGAACACGTCCCAGTGCTAACTAAAAGGGACAGTTAAACTTGCTTCTCTCCACACCCCCCCCCCTCCCTCCCTTTTCCCTCGCTGCTCTCTCTAATTACCTACGTCCCCTACCCCCCCCCTTTCCCATCCTTCCTGCCCTTCCTTCCATTCCCCCCAATCCTCTACCCTTCTCTCCCTTATCCACCCTCTACCTTCCCTTGGGTATAGATCAGATACCTACTAAACCAGGATCACCAGAGTAACCCTAAACGTTCTAAGTATCTTGAAAATGCTGATTAGAGGATTGATAAAAGTTTATACTTGTTTCTTATATAATAAGTGAAATGTTATTTAAGTGTTCATGTTTATCCGGATTTATATTCTGATGGACCCTCCAGATCCATACATGGTATTCCCTGCCTCAACCAGGGACAAAACTAGAGGACAGGCTCCACTTTTGTTCATAAAAGACAATTGAATCAGTGGATCTCTGCTCTACTCTTTCTCCCTCTTCCAATACCTACATTACCTCTCCTTCTCCATTCTTGTCTTCCTCCCCCAACATCCTCACCTCCAACTCTACCATTCTCTGCTCCATTTCCTTTCCAGTCATACCTCTTTTCCCCTCCCGCCCTACCCCCTTTTATTAGAATAAGTTACATGCCTTATAGAATAAATACTACATAACACTTACATCTTTACAAGCCGGACAAGGAGATACTTCCCCCAGGTGTCTCTACCTTTCTTCTCTTCTTCTCGTACTTTAGAAAGGAGTTCTTCCCTTTTTACTCTTTTTTCATTCTTGAACCCTCTTCTTCCCTGACTGCTTGGAGGGCTCTCCCTTACTTAACTCTTTCTTCAGCTTTTTTCTTGCCTCATCCAAGCCCCCCTCCCTTCCCTTTTTTTTTTTTTTTTTTTTTTTTTTTTTCAGCCATGGCGGGTAAAATGAGTAGATTTCAGGAGCATAATCTGCAAATCTCCACTATAAATGTCAAAGGTCTCAATAGCCCTGGCAAAAGATCAATAGCTAGTAGAGAATTCTCCAGATTAAGGAGTCAGATTCTCATGATCCAGGAAACACACTTCCAGAAGGGTAAAGAACCTAGGTGGCTCACCCCTCAATTTCCCATAGCCAGTTTTGCCTCAGGACCAAAAAAAAAGGGAGGAGTAGGTGTCCTAATTCATAGATCTCTCCCCTTTCAGGTCACACAAATTGACAAAGACCCCGAGGGTCGGTATATCCTTATGACGGGACAACTGTTTGGTCAACATCTTTCGCTGTTGAACATTTACGCCCCAAACCAGGCACACACCGCCTTCTTTAGAAAAATTTCAAACTTAATCCTGGACCGGGTCAAAGGGACCCTGTTTCTAGCAGGGGACTTCAACTTGGCCTTTGAGCCTGGGCTTGACTCCTCTAGAGGAGTCTCGTCCATCCCTAGATCCAAACTAAAAACAATAAAGAACATATTTCACAACCTCCACTTGCATGATACTTGGAGGACGTTACACCCACAGACTAAAGACTACACTTACTATTCTCCCCCACATAACTGCTACTCTAGGATCGACCATATATTTACTGACGCAGATGGTTTATCACTGACTAACCATTGTGAGATTGGCCAGATTACCTGGACCGATCACACCCCAGTAACATGCTCGGTTCAATGGCCGGATCTTCCTATTACAACTAAAATTTGGAGGTTGGACGAGTCCCTTTTAGATGACCCCATTGCGCTTGCAGAGTTGAACAGAGACGTCACAGAGTACTTTTTGTTAAATGGTAACTCGACGGCCTCAATACAGTGCGAATGGGAAGCCCATAAATCCGTTATGCGCGGTATACTTATCAAACGAAGAGCGAGAATCCTTAAGCAAGCTAGAGAGAAACATACATATCTCCTGAATAGAATAGGCACCCTGGAAAGGGCTCATAAACACAATACATCAAATGACACAATTAGAGATGATCTTGTTAAAACTAGAGCCGACCTCAAAGCACATTTAATAAAGATACATCAACGTAACGCTCTCCATCTGAGGCAATATTACTATGAGGGTGGGGACAAGCCAGGCAAGGTGCTGGCCAGATGTTTGCGGAGAAAGCAACTGTCCACTTACATCCATCACCTTCAATCTTCGGAGGGTCATCTAATAAAAAGCAATAAAAATATAGCATCCACTTTTAGACAATACTATAACACATTGTACAATATCCAGCAGCTGGGGGAACGGGTACAGGGAATAGATTCTCCTCCAGAACATGTAGACCAATTTGACAGTTACTTTCAGGGATTAGATCTGCACACCTTAAATGAGGAAGAGAAATCACACTTAGAATCACTTATCACACTTGAGGAAGTAAAACAAGCTATCAAAGATTCCCCATCCGGGAAGAGTCCGGGGCCAGACGGTTACACTATGGGATACTACAAGAAACTATCAGACGTTTTGGCCCCTCATCTCCTAAAACTATTTAATAACCTGAGAGAACATCCATCCCTATCTAAGAATCTATTAGAGGCCCATATCACTGTTCTCCCCAAACCGGGAAAATCACCGACTAAGCCCGAGAACTTCCGACCCATCTCTCTCATTAATACGGATATGAAAATCCTAGCGAAAATTCTGTCCACTAGATTAAATAAATACCTTCCTAATCTGATTTCTGGCGACCAGTCTGGATTTATCCCGGGTCGGGAAGCCAGAGATAATGTCATTAAAACTATCCATCTTATTAACTTCGCTAAGGCCTCCGGCACACCCCTAGTCCTCTTTTCATCAGACGCGGAGAAGGCCTTCGACAGGGTTCGTTGGTCTTTTCTGCGTCGAGCTATGATTGAGATGGGAATACCAGAACCCTTTTTAAATATGTCCTTTGCCCTGTACTCCAACCCCAACGCGAGAATAAGAGTTAACAACACCTTGTCAGAACCTTTTCTTATAAACAACGGCACAAGGCAGGGGTGTCCACTGTCGCCCCTGCTCTTTGCCATCTCTATTGAAATCTTAGCTCAGAAGGTTAGAAACAACAGTAACATTAAAGGCCTCAAAATAGGCCAATTGGAACATAAACAAGCGCTATACGCTGATGACATTCTTTTCTCCCTGACTGAGGCAGAGAGCTCCGTGCCTGAACTGTTATCGGAACTGGAAGCGTATGGCAGGGTTTCTAACTTTAAACTTAATATCTCAAAATCAGAAATATTGAACATTAACACGTCCTCCACAATTCTACAGAACATTAAAGACACCTATGGAGTCCCTTGGGCAACAGGTACACTGAAATATTTGGGTGTTCACCTGACCACCAATATTCAAGACCTATTCAAATTTAATTATAGCCCCTTGAAAAATGATATAGCACGGGATTTATCCTCCTGGAGAAACAAACCTCTGTCCTGGCTAGGCAGGATAGGGGTCATAAAAATGAATGTCCTCCCCCGTATCCTATACCTGATGCAGGTGCTACCCATACAGCTCCCAGATAACTATCTCCCCCAACTGCAAAAGATAATAGATCAGTTCATATGGGCTGGCACTAGCCCCAGAGTTCCAAGGAAAACACAATATCTTCCCAGGGATAATGGAGGGTTGGGGATTCCAAACCTTACGGCTTATAAACAAGCAATTGTACTCCGTCATATAGCAGAATGGGCACACAATTCTGACAACAAGATTTGGCTTCAACTAGACAGGGATATTTTCAAGGTAAATAATGTAGCAACACTAGCTTGGACGCCTACACAACAGAGGCTCAAACACATACAACAGTACTCCATCACGATGTATATCTTACTAGAGTGGGACAAAATACTCTCTACTACGACACATATCTCTTCTAGATTTGGCCCGCTCTCCCCGCTGCTCGAGAATGTAGACCTTCCCTATCATAAACTGAAAAATAAATTCTCGACCCCATACCCCCTTAGAGACGGTTCTATCTGTTTCATCTCAGAAGGGGGTAAGCTGAAAACACAGCAGACTCTGGCAGAGACCCATGGGGGAATCTTCTCCTCATAGCTCCATTACAACCAACTAATTCATTATATTTCGCATCACAAACACAGACCAGACTTTGGTAGAGCCCTCACACAATTCGAAAAGCTCTGTATACAACCTAATTATCCTAGCCACTTGATATCCAAATTATACAAACTTACTGTTGCCCCTCCCACTGCCCCCCTACCTTCATATACAATTTCATGGCAACGGGAACTTAATCAAAATATAGACCCCGAGATTTGGTTGAGAGCATTTAAGCTCATCAAACGCTCGTCAGTTTCGGCTAGGATACAAGAAATCCACATCAAATTAGCGGTCCGATGGTACCTGACACCATTGAGATTGAGCAAAATGTTTCCTGGCACAACCAACACCTGCTGGCGAGGGTGTGGAGAGATAGGCTCTCTCCTTCACATCTGGTGGAGCTGCCCACACTTGAAGGGTTTCTGGAGTGGGGTATTCCAGGCCATGTCGGATATATTGGGCGTAACGGTCTCGTTAGTGCCCGAAACATTACTATTCTGCTCCATGCCCCAGCTTTCAGGAAGGGGTAAACAAGCATTGTTCCTGTTGATGTTGACAGCAGCTAAAAAGATTATTCCAAAATATTGGAAATCACAAACGACCCCCTCTGAACAAGAATGGCGCAATCAGGTGGAAGATCTGCTACTACTCGAGAGATATCACTACCTGAAAAGTCATAAATTAGAAACTTATGAACTTATAATTGCTTACTGGAACAAAACCATATAGTGCCTTTGGCTGTTTTTTTTTTTTTTTTTTTTTTTTTTTCTCCTCCCTCCCTCCCCTCTCTCCCTTTCTTTCTTCTTCTTCTTCTCCCCTTTTTCTTTCCGCCAGGACCTTCTGGCACGTACACCTATCAGTATAAAAAATGTTTTGCATTTGTTTTGAAGGGAAAAAAAAAAAATGGAAAATTGGGTTCTATCTTTGAAAAGATGCCCGATAAAGGACCATTCATTCTCTATAACCTTCCTAAATGACTGGAGATTATAAGAGTTTTAAGATTAGCTTTCATTATGTATAGTTAGTTTACCGATCTCCCTAATCTAGTACCACTGATTATGTAATTATCACTGTCATTGGAAACTCTGTGTCTTTGTTGTGTATTGATGGATGTTCCATTCTCTTTGTAACGTTTGATGAACCTTAATAAAAAATATCTTAAAAAAAAAACAAAAAAAAAAACAGCACTTCAGCCATTACAAGTCTTGTCAGTATAGCTGTACCGCAAGCCTTGTAGTCTGTAACGCAACGCCAGTCCCGAATTCGTAAAAATTACATTTTTTCATGGGACTTCCATAGTGCATCTATTACGAGTTTTGTGGTGAGGCTAAAATGCTTGCGTTACAGCTTATACCGGCAGTAGTTATGAGTTTTTTGCAACAAAACTGTTACAATAAACTCATAACTAAAGTGTTACAAAGTACACTAACACCCATAAACACCCATAAACTACCTATTAATCCCTAAATTCAATCAGCCAATAGGATTGAACTTCAATCCTATTGGCTGATCCAATCAGCCAATAGGATTGAGCTCGCATTCTATTGGCTAATTGGATTTTTTCTACCTTAATTCCGATTGACTGATAGAATTCTATCAGCCAATCGGAATTGAAGGGACGCCATCTTGGATGTCGTCACTTAAAGGTACCATCATTTAGTGTTAGTCGTCGGATGGAAGAGGATGCTCCGCGACGGATGGCTTGAAGATGGACCCGCTCCGCTCCGGATGGATGAAGATAGAAGATGCCGCCTGGATGAAGACTTCTGCCCGTCTGGAGGTCCTCTTCTGCCCGGATCGGATGAAGACTTCTGCCCATCTGGAGGACCACTTCTGCCTGGTTGGGTGAAGACGTCTCAAGGTAGGGTGATCTTCAAGGGGTTAGTGTTAGGTTTTATTAAGGGGGGATTGGGTGGGTTTTAGAGTAGGGTTGGGTGTGTGGGTGGTGGGTTTTAATGTTGGGGGGGGATTATATTTTGTTTTAAAGGTAAAAGAGCTGATTACTTTGGGGCAATGCCCCGCAAAAGGCCTTTTAAGGGCTATTTGTAATTTAGTATAGGGTAGGGATTTTTTTTATTTTGGGGGTCTTTTTTATTTTATTAGGGGGATTAGATTAGTGGGGTTTTTTTTTGTACTTTAGTTTATTTAATTTAATTGTAATTAATTGTAGTTAGTTTAGGGAATTAATTTAATTATAGTGTAGTGTTAAGTGTATTTGTAACTTAGGTTAGGGTTTATTTTACAGGTAAATTTGTACTTATTTTAACTAGGTAGTTATTAAATAGTTAATAACTATTTAATAACTATTGTAACTTTTTTAAAATAAATACAAAGTTGCCTGTAAAATAAAAATAAACCCTGAGATAGCTACAATGTAATTATTAGCTATATTGTAGCTATATTAGGGTTTATTTTATAGGTAAGTATTTAGTTTTAAATAGGAATAATTTATTTAATTGTAGTAATTTTATTTAGATTATTTTAAATTATATTTGAGTTAGGGGGGTGTTAGGGTTAGACTTAGATTTAGGGGTTAATAACTTTAGTATAGTGGCGGCGACATTGGGGGCGGCAGATTAGGCCTTAATAAATGTAGGTAGGTGTCGGCGATGTTAGGGACGACAGATTAGGGGTTAATAAAATTTAACTAGTGTTTGCGAGGTGGGACTGCGTCGGTTTAGGGGTTAATATATTTATTGAAGTGGCGGCGATGTCCAGTCGGAAGATTAGGGGTTAAAAATTAATTTAAGTGTTTGCGATGTGGGGGGGGGGGCTCAGTTTAGGGGTTAATAGGTAGTTTATGGGTTTTAGTGTACTTTTTAGCACTTTAGTTAAGAGTTTTATGTTACAGCGTTAGCCCATAAAACTCTTAACTACTGAGCTTTTAAATGCGGTACCAGTCTTGACAGGAGAGGGTGTACCGCTCACTTTTTCCAAGACTCATAATATCGGCATTAGGCAAGTCCCATTGAAAAGATAGGATACGCAATTGACGTAAGTGGATTTGCGGTATGCTCTAGTCACGGAAATAAAGTGATCGGTACACCTGTACCTGCCAGACTCGTAATACCAGCGGTCGAGAATTTTTACGTGTGCAGGACTTAGGTTGCGTTACAGACTAAAAGGCTTGCGGTACAGCTATACCGACAAGACTTGTAATGGCTGAGGTGCTGTTTTAATGCTGAAATTACCATTTTTTTAGCGTTAAAAGACGAACGCACAACTCGTAATCTAGGTGATAATAAGCTATGTATAATTCATATATAAAATGTCTGTGTGTGTATATATATATATATATATATATATAAATAGATATCAAAAATATAAATATATGAGATCTATCAAGTTATCAAAGACAACAACAAAAATTTGTTTCTTAAATAAAACAATTCTCTATGTGGTTTTATACAAACACATTTTGCCAAGAGAATATATCCTGTGCATGTGGACAAAAATCATACTATTTTGTCTACAAAAACTATTTAAAAAAGTAAAGGATACATATTTATGTCTTTGTAACTAAATATTGTATACTTCTATATCATGGTTTAATTTAAAAGGACAGTCAAGTCAAAATGAAACTTTCATGATTCAGCACACAATGTTAAAAACTTTCCAGTTCACTTCCATTATATAAATATGCATTTTGTGATTGTTTGATGGCCGTCACATGACACATTAGGAAGCAAAATGTAACTAACACTCACCTAGATTACGAGTTTTGCGCTGCGGCTTTTAATGCTGAAAAAATGGCAATTTCCATATAAAAGCAGGAACGCACTATTGGGAGTCGAGTCGTGTCGGTATAGCTATACCGCAAGCATTTTAGTCTGTAGCGCAATGTCAATTCCGCATTTCCATAGCGCCAGTATTACAGGTTGTGCGTTCCAGCTAAAATGCTTATGTTACAGCCTATACCGACACAATTCATACCGCCCTCTGAGAGCATTAGTTATCGATTTTGTGTAAAAAAAAAAATGTTTCACAAAACTCAGAACTAAAAATGTTACAAAGTACACTAACACCCATAAACTACCTATTAACCCTTACACTGTCGCCCTCCCGTATCGCAAACACTATATTACATTTATAAATAAATTTATTCCGCCACTCCCCGACATCATTGCCACTTTAAGAAATTTATTAACCCCTATTCTGCCTCTCCCCGACATCGCTGCCTCTAAATAAAGTTATTTACCCCTAAACCTACGGCCTCCCACATCTCCACCACTAAATAAACCTATTAACCGCTAAACCGCTGGCCCCCCACATCGCAAAAAAATACTTAATTAAACTATTAACCCCTAAACCTAACACCACCCTAACTTTAAATTAAAATTACAATATAACTCTATTTAAATAAATAAATACTTACCTGTGAAATAAAAATAAACCTTACATTAAACTATCAAATTAACCTACATAACTATTATTATTATTATTATTATTATCAGGTATTTATAAAGCTCCAGCAGATTACGCAGCGCTATACAAGTAATAATAAAACATTACAGGGATGCATTACATACACAAACAAACAAGTACAGTAATGGGGTACATTACAGTTGTAGGTGCAATAATTGAGTTATATAAAAGGAGAGGAATGCCCTGCCCTTGAGCACAATCAGTACTAGTTCACTTTAAATACAAAGTGGCCTACAGGTAGAGAGGCTCTCAAGCTTACAATCTAAAGGAGAGGGATTTGACACAGAAGGAAATGAGAAGGGAAATATGTCTGATATAAGGCAGTGTAAACTGAGAGTGAGTAGTGATGTAGGCAAACAATAAGAAAACAATAATCTAATAAATAAAAAAAAAAATACCAATTAAAATATCTAAATTACAAATTTAAAACAAACCTAACACTATGAAAAAAATAAAAAAATAAAAAATAATAAACACTAAAATCACGAAAAATAATAAACACTAAGCTTACAAAAAAATTAATGAAATTATCAAAAATAAAAACAATTACACCTAATCTAATAGCCCTATAAAAATAAAAAAAATAACCTAACACTAACCCCAGAAGATCTTCTCACGGTTTCTGAAGTCCGGACATCCATCTCGATCCAGACGACGAGGTCTTCATCCATCACAGGGGCGTCTTCTATTTTCATCCCGGCGGTGCGGAGCGGAAGCTGCTCCCATCCTGCACGGAGTGTCCTCTTTATATGGTCGCTGCCGTACAGTTAAACTTGAATGCAAGAAATCCGTTTCAAAATGGCGTCCCTTGCATTCTTATTGGCTGATTTGATTCTTCAAATTCAAATCAGCCAATAAGAGAGCTACTGAAATTCTATTGGCTGATTTGAAAAGATTGGAACATTTAGAAATTTGTCTAGGTGATATTATTAGTTAAGATTTAAAGAATCACTAAACACAGTAGAATATCATAAGCAATAAATGCATAATAAATAGACAATGCAAAAGAACTTAGTTTGAATTGTAGATAAGTAGTAATTGTTTTTCTGACAAAAGTAAAACACCTAGATTTTGAGTTTTTCGATAAACAGTGTTTAGTGATTCTTTAAATCTTAGCTAATAATATCACCTAGACAGATTTCTAAATGTTCCACTCTTTTCAGTTTACTATACCTTAAATAACACAACAATATGATTAAAATTTTAGTTTTCCACTGTTTGCAATCAATATTAAAATACTGAAAATACTGAAGCACCAATTTTTATTACTATTATAGAATTAGAATGGTTAGAAAAATTGTAGTATATATTTATATTTATTGGCTTGCAAAAAGTATTCATTACCTTACAAAACAGTATTTTGTTTCACAGTGATTTTTGATTGTTTGTGTAAGTTCATCCGATGATGCAGTTTTTGGCTTGTTTGTCCAATGTAACATCCCACTTCACATGAAGTGCAAAGCATAATGTATACCACATTTGCAGATAGACATGTTTGGTCATCATTTCACCCAACCTGACTACTCCACCAAAAACCTCAAAATCAAGATTCTCAGAGGCAAATTCAAAAGTATCATGGA
Source organism: Bombina bombina (assembly GCF_027579735.1). NCBI lineage: Eukaryota > Metazoa > Chordata > Amphibia > Anura > Bombinatoridae > Bombina > Bombina bombina. The sequence goes on along the minus strand of NC_069501.1, from coordinate 1,171,555,844 downwards.
AAGAAAAACATTTGAAATGAAAATGATAATGCACTTCTACTCTATAAATTCTGGACTAAATGCGGACTTCGGGTTCTTAACACATTATCAACATTTCTTGTAATGTACTTTCATATAGTCAATTACATTGTATATTCCACACTCTTTATACATAGGTACACAGGTAAGTCTATGTCCACACTTTAGCCATTATTATTATTCCCCATTTTTTTTTATTCCTTTCTTCTTTTTTGAGTATTTTAAATCCCCCCCCCCCCGTATATGTAATTTTACATCTTTATACATATTGATTTCATGTTGATACATAGTTTTATGTCAGAATATGCTCTATGTATAACTATATATTTCCCCTGTCTGTTCTCATAAACTGGACACTGTCTGCCTCTGTCACCTAAACCCCCTTATGATTTTTGCAACACCCTCTCCTCTCCCTGCACTCAGACCTCTGTAACACTTTATGTCCTTTTAGCCATCTTATGTTTCAAAATATAATCTGTAAATTCCATTGATTTGGTCAGTATTGCTTCAGACGTGAGAAGGAAGCAATTCTTCCGAAAGCTTGTCTGCTTATTAATGTATATTTAGCCAAAAAAAAGTATAATTGCTCAATGCAAAACCCTTGAGTTAGTTTGGTATATATATATATATATATATATATATATATATATATATATATATATAGAGAGAGAGAGAGAGAGAGAGAGAGAGAGAGAGAGAGAGAGAAACACACACACACACATATATATATAAACACACACCTATATATGTTACAAAAATAAAGTACAAATCCTTTCAAAGGCTATTAAAAAGTAATGTGAAATTTAATCTTTTCCTCGTCGTATGTTAAAAATTTCAAGTACTTCTCTTCAGTCTTAAATAGTGCTATTTGCAGTTGGGGTGAGTTTCTTCTTGTTGTCTACTCTGAGACACTTATTATTCACTTCTCATTGCAAGAAAACATTTCTTATCCATGTCAGATTCCCTTCTGGTAATGTATCAGTCTGTTTTTTTTTATTCCTCACTAATTTGGTATTTTGAAGGGCAGTCTAGAAACAGGCATCAATAAATATCCCTGTTTTCTTAGCAAAGGTCATTTTGACATTGTCAGGTTTGTTTTGAAACCATGTTTGACAGACACCTTTGCTAGTTAGAATAGCTAAGATAGAATTCTCTCTTCTCCTTTGTCATTTTACTTACAATGTCCCTCAAACATTAACCCACTACAAGATTTCCTTAGGTGTTCTGTCATCCTTCATCCATCACAATGACATCAATTTTTGACTCTATATTATAAGCTGGTATTAAAAGAGACACTGCCCAAACTACCTTCCAAATAATCATATAGGGTTGCTTAGGTTGACTGGTTAAAATGTAGGATCTTTAATTTTTTTTAAAATTATTTTGACTGTCTGTCAGTATTTGTTTTCTGCTCCTCTGTCTTGCCAGACACATAATCTAATACCAGGTCTGAGGCTCTGAATTTCAATGATTCTATGAGTAATATTGTGACACTTTGACTTCAGACATCTGGGAGGTATGTTTAATGGTGCTCAGGCGTAAACGTAGGCTACAAATCCCTCCTGTTCCAAAGAGCCTGTTAATTTTTTGACAGAAGGGACTTTTCACTATAGGGAAGACAGTGCTTTCAAACAACCAATAAAAAAATAAAGTAAAAACTTCACAGGTGACAAAATTAATCTTCTGTGTGGTCACTGTTGGCAGGTTAGTTACTGGAGTGATATGGAACAAGAAGAGGCTGCAGAAAAAGTAAAAACGGCAGGAAATGAGTCGTCCATCATCCTGACAGACTTAGAAGGAAATACATTATATCACATCACAGTAAGGGCATACAACAAAGCTGGTTATGGGCCACCAAGCAATGCAGTACGTGCAGCAACAAAAAAATCACGTAAGTGACCTGCCTTTCATTGCTTTTTACATCCTTCAATAAACGTGTTATGAAAGTGAGGCTTCATATATATGGGAGTCACAGTTTAACTTGCAATTGTATTATCTGAACTGTAAAATTGTCAATGTGAATATTCCATTCAGATATTTGAATCCGGCAAAAAAAGGTTTAAGCCTTTTTGACACAGATGAAAGATAAAATGCTTCTGCTTTATAAGCAAAGTATAAAGTCACTGAAGTATCACAACTATTAAAATGATACTGCTGGAGCAGGAAATAATGTATCTAAGTTTAGATGTGCAAGCAGGGCAGCTATAGAGATAGATAACTACTGTATACATAGTGCAGCTGTGGAATAGATTATTTGCTTTCTCATAATTTAGATAAATATTGCATAAGCTGCATTATTTTTCCAGCTCCCAGTCAAGCTCCAAGCATTGTTATGTGGATGAGAGATGGTTCTCATGTATCTTTGGGCTGGGAAGAGGTCACGCCATTAGCGAATGAATCAGAAGTCATGGGATATAAGGTAAGACCTACATATATTTTATGTTTTTCATTATTAATAAAAAAAAAATTTCAAAATGGGGTCCATTTGCAGACGCAATTTTTGTGCCCCAACAGCTATCATAACCTCTTTCCCACGTCAGACGTGGAATTGATGAAAAGCCCTTCTTTTAGCGTAAGAGTAGGGGTTAGGGCTGCACAAGAACAATTCTTGTGCAATATCTGTGGGAGGTAAAAGCTGCCTCTCTCGTCCTGCAAATGATTGAGGGCAGGCTCTCTAATTAGGAATTCACTTCATCCACTCATTAATAAATGGGGCCTATGTCTTAGCAATTAATTTAAAATAGAAGAAGAAGCATGCAGGCAAAAAAATTCTGCTGTAATTTAAAAAACAAAATAGTGGGAATAATATCTTAATGTGCACACAGCACAACTGCACGTGTATTTTAAGGACGGTTACAGTGGTTTTAACTGAATCGTTGTCTAAACGAAAGACATGTGAGAATGTGAATAAGGTTTTAAGTCTCTGTTTAAAACGTTCAAGAGAAGTGGCTTCTTTCACAGTTCTGGAGAGAGTGTTCCAGAGAGATGAAAACCCTTATCTAAAAGTAGGAACACCCCCATTTTTGGTAAATTCTTGACACGCATATCTTGAAGGCATGTGCTGATCAAAGTGCTAGTTCGGACATAGTGCACCAGTAATTATTTTGCGTAGCTTGGTCCCTGATTGTGCAAAGTTTTGTAGGTTAGCAGGCCTATCTTGAATTGTATGCACCATTTTACTTAAAAGACACGATACCCAAATTTTGAAGCACTTGAAAGTGATGCAGCATAGCTGTAAAAAGCTGACTAGAAAATATCACCTAAGCATCTCTATGTATAAAAGATATTTTACCTCAAAATTTCCCAAGTATTTACACCCCACTTTAAAGAGACTTTAAGCAGTCAATCAATATGCTAGTTCCAGGACTTGTAGAGTGTACATCTGGCATGTGCAGACACAGGCCCCAATTTATCAAAGTCTGGCGGACCTGATCCAAAAGTGCAACGCCGCCCCCTGCAGACTCGCGGCCAATGGGCTGCCAGCAGGGGGTGTCAATCAACCAGATCGTACTCGATCGGATTGATTTCCGGCGATGTCTGTCCGCCTGCTCTGAGCAGGCGGACAGGCTATGGAGCAGCGGTCTTTGTGACCACTGCTTCATAACTGCTGTTTCTGGAGAGCCTGCAGGCTCACCAGAAACACGGGGCATCAAGCTCCCTCCAGAGCTTGATAAATAGGCCCCACAGTCATGTTATTTTTCTATTCAGTTTAAGGAAGTTCACTATGAAATCTAACAAGATTTCAGTGAAATCTTATGATATCACAGCAAAGCAATGCATGACCTCAGCACTGCTGAGGGACTATTTTTTTTTTTTTTTTCAACTTGCAGCTGGACAACAGCTGAAGTATAACTTCACAGAACACTAACTCGAGTGAGTTGAAGAAATTCCCTTTTTACATGGAGATGTTCAGGGGATATTTTCATGTCAGTTTTTACAGTTATGCTGCATCACTTTCAAGTGATTTAGCATATGAATATTATGTCCCTATAACTTTGAGATAAACTAAGAAATTACAGTCACATACATTTAGCCAATTCTAGAGCTATAAGCTTTTGAAAGCACACTATTTAAACACGTTTATTTTGATTTTAAAACTAACCTAAAAAGCTATACTAGTCCATGAAATACAAGCTCAGTGTCTGGTAAGGTCATAGGGGCCGATTTATCAATGTCTGGCGGACATGATACGATGTAGCGTATCATGTCTGCCATACATCGCTAAATGCCAACAGCATACGCGGTCGGCATTTAACATTGCACAAGCAGTTCTGGTGAACTGCTTGTAAAATGCCGCCCCCTGCAGATTTGCGGGCTAACAGGGGATGTCAATGAACCTGATCGTATACGATTGGGCGGATTGATTTCCGCAGCCTCAGAGGCAGCGGATGAGTTAAGGAGCAGCAGTCTTAAGACAGCTGCTTCTTAACTGCTGTTTCCAGCGAGCCTGAAGGCTCGCGCGGAAACAGGGCGATTAGGGGTCATTCGGCCCTTGCTAAATCGGCCCCATAGACCAGCGCACTAGCTCTGCAGAATCTATTGGTGCTCTACAAAAAAATATCAATAATATTGGTGTATATGAACATGCTCTATGATGATAAATACAAGTTGTTGTTTTTTCTAGTACAGGAACATCAGTAAAAAAATGTATAATAATTTTAAAGTTCCTCTTTTAGATGCTCAAAGAAAAATAATGACTTTAATGTTCTTTTAAGCAAGAAAAAGAAAATGGACACTGCAGTATATTTATCTTTATATATCATATTTTTATTTTGCTCTACTTGCCAAGAGTCAGCTTTTGTATTACTCAATGGTAAGGTTGCTATAAATTCTATGCTTGACAGGGGGATTAAGCCCTTAAAATGACAAAGGCAATTTCCACAAGATGTACACAGAATATATTATTGATTTGTGTCTCAAAATCTTTCCTTAACCCACTGCTGCTATAACCTTTTCTGGTAGATAATTCTTGGCACAGTAATTAGATATAGGCTTGTTTTATTACCTTTGCTAACAGGTAAATTGAAGCTACTCAAAATTGTTGTTATTGATGGTTCTTATCCTGAAGCCTATACTTTGTAGTAATTTTCTAAAATGTTATACCAGAAGACCCACTGTTTAAATCTCCAATCTCCAATCTTGTCTTGTATCTTTGAATTAAAGCATAGCAGTCAATGTTTCTACTTCTTAACCCACAGGTCATGCTGAGACAGGAAGGTCACAGTAACAGTCAAGTCATTGAAACGCAGAAAACATCAGCAGTTGTTCTTCTTCCTGATGTTGGTTTTTATATTATTGAAGTGCGAGCTGTTAGTGAAGGTGGGGATGGAACTGCCAGCTCCCAGATCAGAGTTACATCTTATTCAGGTAAGGTGTTGCATACATTGTGCTTTTATTAACAACTATAACTAAAAAGAAATAATTAATGGAAGCTTTTAATTATTGTACAAAAATGTTCAGCTGAAAAGAACTAAGGGTTAAAGGCCTAACAGGTCACTCCCAGTAGAAAATCATACCTCTAAACACAATAAATGACACTGACACCAATTTTTGAGGACGATTAAAGGCCGTCACTGCCAACTTTATTAAACATAACTTAGGCTGACAAAAAAAAAAAAAGATTGCAGCATATAGATACAGACTCAGCATAAAAAGAGGAAAGCAGCAAACAAACTACAGCAGAGGGCCCTCGGCTCGGATGGAGATAATACTAGGGGGTTACAAGATTATCTGGCCTACCTACATGGGGGGAGGGGCACACAGGCGGACCTGTGGAAATCCACCCCTCCTGTCAGCCTGGCCATCAATCCCCCTGTCTCCCTCTCTTAATGCAACAGAACACTGCCTCTCGCCATTAGGGTGCCGTACTCTCCTATCTTAAGGCTCGATGACCACCAGGACACTTAGACCGGTTAATCAGTTGAGGGAGGTACCTAAATTACCGTAATGGTAATGGGATTGAATAAAACCTTTGTAGCTATTACAATTCCAAATATTACTGCTGCCACATCAGGGAGGGTGGGAGGGAGAACCGTTTAGTTTCAGGATTCAAGGAGAAGAGGGCTGGAAAGTTTAGGAACCTGCTTTTAAGGTGGGAGACCTCCCCCCTACTCTTGCAACAAAGATGACATCTCAAACGCCACCTATTCTTCTGTCTTATTCCCTTACTGCCTTAACCCTTAGAACATTACAGTCCAATTGCAGGTCCCTACACTAACAAAAGTTTGCTACTACTATATAGATTTACAGTATCTGATGGCAACTTCTTTGGGTGCAACCTTTATTTTTTTATTCCACTTGTGTTTTCATAAAGTAAATTTCCTGTAGTATATCAGCTCCATATTTTTTTAATTTTGTTTATTTATTTTGTAAGACCTTCCTGGTTAATGAGCTTTTTCTCTTTGTCCCTTGCTGATATCTAATGTCTATAATGTTCCCAATTTCATAAATTTATAGCAGGATCTCTCCAGCGATGTCCCTACACAGCTTAACCTCACCCTAAGGCTGCGTTCGGGCAGCGCTTACTCCAAGCGCCGGCACATAGGCAGTGGTGATGACGTGGCACTGTGGGTACATCACCAGTTACGGAGCTTTGACAAAACACTCCCATTGCAACGTCCCACGTCACCATGCATTGACAGAGTACTAGGCATGAGCAAAGGGATCTGCATAGTAGAGACCTTATTAGAAATATTGCATGCAAATAGAAACGTCTCACATATGAATTATATATTGTAATTCATTATCGTGCAGTAGATCCCTTTGCACAAATGCGAACGTTTATTAGTAGCTTCCTTATCTGTAAAAGTATTATTAAATTAACAACACTTATTTATATAAATTTATATATAAATAAGTGTTGCTAATTTAATAGTACTTTCACAAATCGTGATAATGCAGACATGATTAACTTTTACATTATTGTAAACATGGCAGCCTTAACTAGCAACACGTGTGTATATAAATATACTGTATGTATAGTGTTGCTCGTGGAGGCTGCCATGTTTACAAGCGTCTGAGCTTGCTCTGAAAAGTCCCAGATTTACCAGCACGCTGGAAACGCTGGGACTTACATCATCAGAGCTCTGAGGGAATACCCAGCGCCTCACTGTCAAGTGCTCACAGAACGCTCCAAGCAAGTCCCAGTTTGCTTGGAGCGCTTGCCGAACGCTGCCTAAATTGCACTAACTGACCCTGCTCTTGCCTGACAAAATTCCACCCATGACCCACTTTGACTCTGTCTCCAACCTCATCAAGTCCCTTATACTAACCAGGAAATCTTGAGAGGCCTATATTAGTCTGAACCAATACCAAGAGGCAGTCTTGAAACAAAGAGGCCGATTTATCATGTTCGGGCGGACATGATCCGCTGTCTGCATTTATCATTGCACAAGCATTTTGTGTGAAATGCTTGTGCAATAATGTCCCCTGCACATTCACAGCTAATCGGCCGCTAGCAGGGGGTGTCAATCATCAACTTAGCTATGTAATTAATTTTGCTTATTTTTGAAAATTATTTCTAAATACTTGCATGCATTTTTTAAACAATGTTTTTATGCAAACTATTATTAATTAATTAGCCCTTTTAGGATATGCACAGATCTCAACATGTTTTATGGGACTTTAACAATGTGTTCGATGCCTTTGCAAGGGTTAAATACACAGTTATATTTAAGTAAGTTGAGTGTAGTAATAGAATGCTCCAAGATATTAGAATATTATATTTTTCAACTTTTATGTCCTTTAAAACATTGTCCTGTAAACGTTCACATTAATATGGCTAACAAGCACTTATCTTCATAATATAGGGAAGATATCTCTGCTGCAGCATCAATAGCTATAATACAGAAGCAGTATCATTGCCTCTTGATGAATCAAACAAACATTACCAGTTACATTCATATTTCCTAATGTGAGCAATTTTCCCAGTGAATACACAATGAGCCATGGATGTCATGTAATGAATACGGACACAGCGTATAATGTCCACATTACTCATTACTGCAAATTGGTCTGTAGTCCTCAGTAAACATTTGCAAAGTACCTTGATAGATCAATTTTTTACACTTGTAAATGAGCCTATACTTGTTATATCACTTAACTTGTTTGATGAATGGGACCCTGAGATAGCATTTAATGACTCTACATAGAAAAGTCTGCACCTGTCAGTTTTCTTGAGAATGTATTATACCATCTGGGTCTGTTAGCATCTTGTTAGTAATTCAAGCCCCTAAATTATCTTTTTTAATTGCTTAATAACTCACATTTATTAAAATAATTAAATAAATGGAATACGAAAAAACTGGAGCCAAAATACAGTATCAAATGTATTTTTTTTTACAGAAAATGCTTTTAGTATTCTGCATAAAATTTCAACAAATCTTGTTTTTTGAAAAATACTTTGGGGCCGAATTATCAAGCTCCGTATAATCTAAAGACCGCTGCTCCATAACTTTTCTGCCTGCTCTGAAGTGGCGAACAGAAATCAACCCGATCGAATACGATCGGGTTGATTGACACCCCCTGCTAGAGGCCGATTGGCTGCGAATCTGCAGGGGGCGGCATTGCACCAGCAGTTCACAAACCCCCTGTTTCTACATGAGCCTTCAGGATCGCCAAAAACAGAAGTTATGAAGCAGCAGTCTAAAGACCGCTGCTCCATAACTTGTCAGCTGCCTCTGAGGCTGTAGTATTTAATCCGACCAATCCTATACGATCGGGCTTATTGACACCCCCTGCAGGGGGCGGCATTGCACCAGCAGTTCACAAGAACTGCTGATGTAATGATAAATGCTGACAGCGTATGCTGTTGGCATTTATTGATGTGCAGCGGACATGATACACTACATCGTATCATGTCCGCTCGCACTTACATAAACATGCCCCTTTTAATCCAAATAAATTCAACACGTGTTTTTGAAATGTTACTGTCGCTTAGGGCCCGATACTCTAAACCTATTAGTTCTGGTGAGTTTCTGTAGAAAGATTAAAGGGATAGTAAAGTCCAAATTAAACTTTTATTATTCAGCTATGGCATGACATTTTAAACAACTTTCTAATTTACTTTTATCCTCAAATTTGCTTTGTTATTCTTAGTTGAAGGCTAATACTAGGTAGGCTCATATGCTAATTTTTAAGCCCTTGAAGGCCGCCTCTAATTTGAATGCATTGATTAAATAAAAAAACACTGAGTAAACTTGCATATCTTCATGCAATACTGACACTTCTTGGCACACTCAGCCCCAGTGACACCAAGCACTTGTGGCTAAGCCACTAAGAACTGTTAAACATGAGTTGAATTAAAAGCTGAGACCACAGACCAAGTCATGCACTGAGAATTATGATGTTATGATGTTATGCTAAAGTGTGATTAAAGGGAAAATGTACTCCAATGTTTTCTCTTTTAATGTGTTCCCAATTATTATTTTTACATACTGGAGTGTATTATTTTTTTTTTTTACAAATAGCTCCTCTAACCTTTATTTTATCATTTGAAATAGCTGATTTTGCCCTTTGTATCCCCACCAATACTGAACATTTCTGATTATCTCAAGATTTGGTTAAAAAACAAACAAACAAACACGTAAACAAGAAGGTGCTGCGACAGAGAAGTAAAAAAATGATAATTTTTAATTGTTCTCTCTTAGGGACTAATGATCGAATACTCTCTGCTCAGTAGAGCAAGGACCATCAATAAAATTAGAAACACAAAGAAGAAGGTGCTGCGACAGAGAAGTACCAAAATGATAATTTTTAATCGTTCTCTCTTAGGGACTAATGATCGAATACTCTCTGCTCAGTAGAGCAAGGACCCTCAATAAAATTAGAAACACAAATTTTTATCAAGTTACATGTTTATATCACTATGTAGTGTTCTTTATATAAAGGAAAAACTACACTGCAATATAGGGACTAAAAAGAAAAATCTTTTTTTTGTGTGTGATTTCTCTACATTTCGTCAAGTTTTTAATCATCAGGCCCTGAGTAATGACTGTGATGAACTGAGGGCTAAGGTCTGCAGGGGTACCATCTGTATACCGGGAGAGTACTCGGGGAGTGTCATGGTTTATGCAGTTAAGGCACAGCCCTGGTACCTAGAACTGTTTTAGGACAGGTTATGTACACATGTCGGTTATGGAAGACCAATACCATTTTCACTCGGAAACCGCATGTTTTCTACTGACAATGGGATTATCAAGAACTGGGGCAGGGGTTTTGTTGAGATCATGTCTTTCAGGGCAGGAATCTATATCACACATAGCCGGATCCCTGGAACCAGTTTCGGTTACCTCTAGACCCCACCTGGATGACTCATTTCTTATCAATAGAACCTGTCCCAGACTCTCAGCACTACTAATTCTTTTACCCATCAAAGCGAGCCTACATAATCAGAGTCAGACCAGCTGTTATCAGTGTTAATAGCATTCCTATTGTTCCTCTGTTTGATGGTATTACCCAGTTGAAGGGGGATTGACCCTTAAAGGGACAGTTTACTCAAAAAACGTCTCCCCTTTAATTTGTTACCAATGATCCACTTTACCTACAGGAGTGTATTAAATTGTTTACAAGTATTTCCTTTACCCTCATATTAGCATTTGAAATAGTTTATTTAGCCTGTGGTATCCAGACCTATCCTGAAAGTTTTTGGCCTCAAGGCCAAGCTGTGTTAACACAGCCAGTAGAAGAGATTACACTCCCAGTGGGTTATAGAAGAGATAAGGTAATAAAATGATAATTTTCCATTGTTCTCTCCAAGGAATGGTTATTGGTTTATTAACAGATATAAGATAAAGAAGCAGGTATACAGGGAGTGCAGAATTATTAGGCAAGTTGTATTTTTGAGGATTAATTTTATTATTGAACAACAACCATGTTCTCAATGAACCCAAAAAACTCATTAATATCAAAGCTGAATAGTTTTGGAAGTAGTTTTTAGTTTGTTTTTAGTTATAGCTATTTTAGGGGGATATCTGTGTGTGCAGGTGACTATTACTGTGCATAATTATTAGGCAACTTAACAAAAAACAAATATATACCCATTTCAATTATTTATTTTTACCAGTGAAACCAATATAACATCTCAACATTCACAAATATACATTTCTGACATTCAAAAACAAAACAAAAACAAAACAGTGACCAATATAGCCACATTTCTTTGCAAGGACACTCAAAAGCCTGCCATCCATGGATTCTGTCAGTGTTTTGATCTGTTCACCATCAACATTGCGTGCAGCAGCAACCACAGCCTCCCAGACACTGTTCAGAGAGGTGTACTGTTTTCCCTCCTTGTAAATCTCACATTTGATGATGGACCACAGGTTCTCAATGGGGTTCAGATCAGGTGAACAAGGAGGCCATGTCATTAGATTTTCTTCTTTTATACCCTTTCTTGCCAGCCACGCTGTGGAGTACTTGGACGCGTGTGATGGAGCATTGTCCTGCATGAAAATCATGTTTTTCTTGAAGGATGCAGACTTCTTCCTGTACCACTGCTTGAAGAAGGTGTCTTCCAGAAACTGGCAGTAGGACTGGGAGTTGAGCTTGACTCCATCCTCAACCCGAAAAGGCCCCACAAGCTCATCTTTGATGATACCAACCCAAACCAGTACTCCACCTCCACCTTGCTGGCGTCTGAGTCAGGACTGGAGCTCTCTGCCCTTTACCAATCCAGCCACGGGCCCATCCATCTGGCCCATCAAGACTCACTCTCATTTCATCAGTCCATAAAACCTTAGAAAAATCAGTCTTGAGATATTTCTTGTCCCAGTCTTGACGTTTCAGCTTGTGTGTCTTGTTCAGTGGTGGTCGTCTTTCAGCCTTTCTTACCTTGGCCATGTCTCTGAGTATTGCACACCTTGTGCTTTTGGGCACTCCAGTGATGTTGCAGCTCTGAAATATGGCCAAACTGGTGGCAAGTGGCATCTTGGCAGCTGCACGCTTGACTTTTCTCAGTTCATGGGCAGTTATTTTGCGCCTTGGTTTTTCCACACGCTTCTTGCGACCCTGTTGACTATTTTGAATGAAACGCTTGATTGTTCGATGATCAGGCTTCAGAAGCTTTGCAATTATAAGAGTGCTGCATCCCTCTGCAAGATATCTCACTATTTTTGACTTTTCTGAGCCTGTCAAGTCCTTCTTTTGACCCATTTTGCCAAAGGAAAGGAAGTTGCCTAATAATTATGCACACCTGATATAGGGTGTTGATGTCCTTAGACCACACCCCTTCTCATTACAGAGATGCACATCACCTAATATGCTTAATTGGTAGTAGGCTTTCGAGCCTATACAGCTTGGAGTAAGACAACATGCATAAAGAGGATGATGTGGTCAAAATACTCATTTGCCTAATAATTCTGCACTCCCTGTACGTACACAATGTTATAAAGTAATGAGATCTGATTATACCTGAAAGCTCAACCCATTTTATTATTTTGTGGCTTCAAAACACAAAATCGGCTAATTCTTATACACAAATAAGCCTTAAAAATGCAAATCTCATGCATTTTATACTCTGCATCTGATAAAAAAAGTTATTGGAAACACATTAAGGGAGAAACAATTTTATAGTGTACTGTCCCTTTAAAGAGTATAAAAGGTCTGTACACTCTTCAATAAAGTGTTGTTCTTGTTATACTCCAAAATCAGTCTTGTCTGATTATTGGGGCATTTTTCTGATTATTGATGGTCCCAGTACTAGGGAAGCAGAACAGGTGGACATACCGGCGCAGGGTAACTTGAAGGTCGGTCACAATGGCCTTTCAGTAAATAGTAATAAAGATAAAGATGGTGTTGTGTAAGTAATTAGGTAGATACCATAATAAGATATTCTCTCCTTATAAGCTCAGCCCACTGTTAGCTAAATTATGAGAGGAGTGCAAATTAGCGCTTCTGCTCGTACGTTAACTTCGATAGTAACCTTTTTACATGCATCGGGTTGCACTTATATTTCAAGTTCAAAGTAAAACATTTTGTGACCACGTTATCTTCATCTCTCCTAGCAGTCAATGGAGCACAAAAACGTAAAAAAAAAAAAATAACACCCATACTCAAGCTATATATATATATGTATTTAGTCTCCCTATGGAAAAAAGGGGCAACCAGACGTGGGTAAATCGCCATAGAACAGGCTAACAATGGTATTGAGCCAGTTGTTCATTCCTGTGAGTGCACTTCTCTCTGTATGTATTTAGTCTCCCTATGGTAAAAAAGGTCAACCAGACGTGGACTCCTTGCTCAGTGTGCTTAGAGGAATATGGCTACACCTCACTGACGAGGCCCAATGAAGGCTGAAACGATCGTCTGGGGTTGTTATTTTCCTTGTTCAGAGAGGAATTGCCTGGTATTTTGGCGCTGGACTGACCGTAATAGGCGGGGTCAGACTGATATACTACAGGAAAGTTCCACTCTGTGAAAAGCATTACTGGGCTAAAAAGCTGCACCCAGGTGGTAAATCACCATAGAACAGGCTAACAATGGTATTGAGCCAGTTGTTCGTTCCTGTGAGTGCACTTCTCTGTGTGTGTGTATATATATATATATATATATATATATATATATATATATATATATATATATATATATATAATGTATTATTTAGAATATTTCACAGTATGTTTAATATTTTTTAATTATTTTTATTGTTTTCTTTTTCAAGATGTACCGAGTCCACGGTTTCATCCTTACTTGTGGGATATTATCCTTCCAAACAGGAAGTGGAAAAGAGAGCACCTACAGCAGAGCTGTCTATATAGCTCCACCCTTAACTCCACCCCCCAGTCATTCTCTTTGCCGGCTCTAAGCAGGAAGGGTAAAGTGAAAGAGTTTGTTATTTTTAAATGGTACCGATGTGTACTATTTACTCTCAGGCAGGAGATGGATGAAGATTTCTGCCTAGAGGATGATGATCTTAGCATTTGTAACTAAGGTCCACTGCTGTTCCCACAAAAGCTGAGGAGTACAGGAAAACTTCAGTGTGAGGAACGGTTTCTTGCTATACAGCAATGAGTTATGTTTTTCTGGAGAGACTGTGATATTTCAGAAAGGCTGTCAGTATCCCCATGAGGGTAAGGGTAAGCAGTAATCCTAGATTTATAGTGGCATTACTAAGCTTGCATAAGGGCTAAACTTATGGTTGACACTCAGTTTGAATGATTTATAGCAAACGGTTGTGTGTTTTGGGAGTGTTGTTAATTATACTTTAAGGGACAACTGTATTGAGGGTACACTTGGCTTTTTGGGGTTTTTAGAACCCACATGGCTGGTAAAACGCTTGGTGTGTTTTTTTGAAGGCCTCTGTAACATCGAGTAGGATGGGCGGGGCCTATTTTTGCGCCTCTGTTGCGCAGTTGTTTTCTCTGAACAAGCAGCAAGCTACAACACCGGAGGGTCTTGATTAACATCTTGGGCCAAATCAAAGCTTTATCCCCACATTACCAATCCCTAAGGGCAGGTAGGCGCCACAGCCGAGCTATTGCACAAGCGTCTGGCAGATGTTCCAGACGTTCAGGCATTTTGTCAGGCTTTAGCTAGAATCAAGCCTGTTTTGATACCTGTTGCTCCGCCATGGAGTCTAAATTTAGTTCTTAAAGTTCTTCAGGGGGTTCCGTTTGAACCCATGCATTCCATAGATATTAAGCTTCTATCTTGGACAGTTCTGTTTCTAGTTGCTATCTCTTCAGCTTGAAGAGTTTCTGAACTATCTGCATTGCAATGTGATTCACCTTATCTTGTTTTCCGTGCTGATAAGGTGGTTTTGCGTACCAAACCTGGGTTCCTCCCTAAGGTTGTTACTAACAGGAATATCAATCAGGAAATTGTTGTTCCTTCTCTGTGTCTTAATCCTTCTTCTAAGAAGGAATGTTTGTTGCACAACTTGGACGTGGTTCGTGCTTTGAAGTTGTATTTGCAGGCAACCAAAGATTTTCATCAAACATCTTCTTTGTTTGTTGTCTATTCTGGAGAGCGTAGGGGTCAAAAGGCTTGGGCTACCTCTCTTTCCTTTTGGCTGAAAAGCATCATCCGTTTGGCTTATGAGACTGCTGGACAGCAGCCTCCTGAAAGAATTACTGCTCACTCTACTAGAGCGGTGGCTTCCACATGGGCTTTTAAAAATGATGCTTCTGTTGAACAAATTTTTAAGGCTGCGACTTGGTCTTCGCTTCATGCCTTTTCCAAATTTTACAAATTTGATACTTTTGCTTTTCGGAGGCTATTTTTGGGAGAAGGGTTTTGCAAGCAGTGGTGCCTTCCGTTTAGGTTCCTGTCTTGTCCCTCCCTTCATCCATGTCCTAAAGCTTTGGTATTGGTATCCCACAAGTAAGGATGAAACCGTGGACTCGGTACATCTTGCAAAAGAAAACAAAATTTATGCTTACCTGATAAATTTCTTTCTTTTGCGATGTACCGAGTCCACGGCCCGCCCTGTCTATTCAAGACAGATAGTATTTTTTGTTGAAAACTTCAGTCACCTCTGCACCTTATAGTTTCTCCTTTTTCTTCCTTGGCCTTCGGTCAAATGACTGGGGGTCGGAGTTAAGACAGCTCTGCTGTGGGTGCTCTCTTTGCCACTTCCTGTTAGGAAGGATAATATCCCACAAGTAAGGATGAAACCATGGACTCGGTACATCGCAAAAGAAAGAAATTTATCAGGTAAGCATAAATTTTGTTTTTTTTTATATTTTATATGTAATATTTCAATAATGCACCTAAGTTTTCACTCTGTAGCTTGTACAAGTAATTGGAAACACATTAAGGAGAAACTAATTTTACAGTACTCTGTCCCTTTTAAGCTCACAATATCACTGGTCTACTTGCCAACCTTGGGCATTAGCACCTTGAGACTCTCATGGGTGATTAGTTTGCGCTCTATAAGTACCAGATAGATAGATAGTTAGATAGATAGATAGATAGGTAGATAGATAGATAGATAGATAGATAGATAGATAGATAGATAGATAGATAGATAGAAAGCTTGTAGAGGAGTTTAGAAATGTAGGCAAAGAAAAGATTTTCTAAGAAAAAAATGCAGTTTTCAAAATGTTTGCCCATTATAGCTCAACATAGTTAAATATAATTGTTCTCAGAAATATTAAAGGTGCATAAAACAACTCTTTTTGCATAAAAGATAATTAGACTGACTTAATGGGTCATTTTGCAAGCACAATTTACAAGGTTTTCCTAAATCAGGAGCAGTTCATGGATATACTAATAAAAGTGAATGGGGGAATTCATGTTTATTTGCAGTAGCCAATAAGGGCAGATGTAAATAAGCTTATGCTCTGAGCAACCAATCAATGTGTAAAATATTGGACCTCCAATAAATCTCACTATAATTAAAGGAACATGATACCCAAAAATGTTCACATTGAGCATACATTTTAAAACAACTTTCTAATTTACTTCTAAAATCTGGGATCTAGCTGCTGATTGGTGGCTGCATATATATATATATATATATATATATATATATACACCTCTTGCCATTGGCTTACAGGTGTGTTAAGCTAGCTCCAAGTAGTGCACTGCTTCTCCTTCAATAAAGAATAACAAAAGAATGAAGCGTAATTGATAATAGAAGTACATTTGAAAGTCATTTAAAATGTTATGTTCCACCAGAATCATGAAAGAAAAAATTTGTGTGTCATGTCCCTTTAAGCATAATGCAAACAATCCAGACTGCCTGGAGGAAATTGAACACACATACATTGCAGACTTATTTTACAATAAAACAAGCAAATTTATAGTTAAATTATATTGCATTGCTGGTTTATTTTCATTAAGAAAACTATTTATGGGTAGGTTAAATGCTCTTTTATGGTCCAAAAGCTGTGCGTGGGCCATAAAGATGGCACTTACCAAAGAGCACATAACAGATAGAGCTGTTTAGAAAAATAATAATTATTACACTTGGGCTTAATAGCCTCAATAACATTTTGTGTTTATTGTCTCTTTATTGTCCTACCAATGGGCCGATTCTCTAAAGCTCTCTGGTCTGGTGAGATTTTATAAGATGCATTTCTAGTAATACAAGGCCAAAACAAGGGATTGGGTTTTTTTTAAAGGTAATTTTTACCTTGGGAACTGTGTATCTCATTATGGGGAGTCACTATAATATTCTTTATGTGAAAAAGAGACATTAAAACAATACATTATTGTCTCAGTAAAATTAGCTAATTTCTCTCTCTGTTGGAGAGTTTTTGAGAATCAGTCCCATTATCTCCAATGTAATACCCAATGTATTATACTTCTACCTCATTAACCTTATACAGTATTAGGGGCATATTTAACAATGTGCGAGCAGACATGATACGAAGTAGCGTATCATGCCCACCGCACATTGATAAATGCATTTATCATTGAACCATCAGTTCTTATGAGCTGTTAGTGCAATGCTGCCCCCTCCATACGAAGCTTGATAAATATGCCCCAATGACTGTTTTCTCAAATGCTACTTCTGTATATTCAATATTTCCAAAAATATATCAAAAGGTATTTTCTATGGCCTAGATTTGGAGTTTGGCGGTAGCCGTGAAAACCAGCGTTAGAGGCTCCTAACTCTGGTTTTAGGCTAGCTCCGGTATTTGGAGTCACTCAAAAAAGGGTCTAACGCTCACTTTTCAGCCGCGACTTTTCCATACCGCAGATCCCCTTACGTAAATTGCGTATCCTATCTTTTCAATGGGATTTTTCTAACTCCGGTATTTAGAGTCGTGGCTGAAGTGAGCGTTAGAAATCTAACGACAAAACTCCAGCCGCAGGCTAACGCTGGTTCATAAAGCTCTTAACTACTGTACTCTAAAGTACACTAACACCCATAAACTACCTATGTACCCCTAAACCGAGGTCCCCCCACATCGCCGCCACTCGATTAAATTTTTTTAACCCCTAATCTGCCGACCGCCACCTACGTTATACTTATGTACCCCTAATCTGCTGCCCCTAACACCGCCGACCCCTGTATTATATTTATTAACCCCTAATCTGCCCCCTCAACGTCGCCTCCACCTGCCTACACTTATTAACCCCTAATCTGCCGAGCGGACCGCACCGCTACTATAATAAAGTTATTAACCCCTAATCCGCCTCACTAACCCTATAATAAATAGTATTAACCCCTAATCTGCCCTCCCTAACATCGCCGACACCTAACTTCAATTATTAACCCCTAATCTGCCGACTGGAGCTCACCGCTATTCTAATAAATGTATTAACCCCTAAAGCTAAGTCTAACCCTAACACTAACACCCCCCTAAATTAAATATAATTTTAATCTAACGAAATTAATTAACTCTTATTAAATAAATTATTCCTATTTAAAGCTAAATACTTACCTGTAAAATAAATCCTAATATAGCTACAATATAAATTATAATTACATTGTAGCTATTTTAGGATTAATATTTATTTTACAGGCAACTTTGTAATTATTTTAACCATGTACAATAGCTATTAAATAGTTAAGAACTATTTAATAGCTACCTAGTTAAAATAATTACAAAATTACCTGTAAAATAAATCCTAACCTAAGTTACAATTAAACCTAACACTATACTATCATTAAATTAATTAAATAAAATACCTATAATTACCTACAATTAAACCTAGCACTACACTATCAATACATTAATTAAATACAATTTCTACAAATAACTACAATGAAATAAACTAACTAAAGTACAAAAAATAAAAAAGAACAGTTACAAAAAATAAAAAAATATTTACAAACATAAGAAAAATATTACAACAATTTTAAACTAATTACACCTACTCTAAGCCCCCTAATAAAATAACAAAGACCCCCAAAATAAAAAATGCCCTACCCTATTCTAAATTAATAAAGTTCAAAGCTCTTTTACCTTACCAGCCCTGAACAGGGCCCTTTGCGGGGCATGCCCCAAGAAGTTCAGCTCTTTTGCCTGTAAAAAAAAAACATACAATACCCCCCCCAACATTACAACCCACCACCCACATACCCCTAATCTAACCCAAACCCCCCTTAAATAAACCTAACACTAAGCCCCTGAAGATCATCCTACCTTGTCTTCACCTCACCAGGTATCATCGATCTGTCCTGGCTCCAAAATCTTCATCCAACCCAAGCGGGGGCTGGCGATCCATCATCCGGTGGCTGAAGAGGTCCAGAAGAGGCTCCAAAGTCTTCATCCTATCCGGGAAGAAGAGGCGATCCGGACCGGCAACCATCTTGATCCAAGCGGCATCTTCTATCTTCATCCGATGACGACCGGCTCCATCCTGAAGACCTCCACCGCGGACCCATCTTCTTCCGGCGACATCCAACTGAAGAATGACGGTTCCTTTAAGGGACGTCATCCAAGATGGCGTCCCTCAAATTCCGATTGGCTGATAGGATTCTATCAGCCAATAGAATGCAAGCTCAATCTGATTGGCTGATTGGATCAGCTAATCGGATTGAACTTGATTCTGATTGGCTGATTCCATCAGCCAATCAGAATATTCCTACCTTAATTCCGATTGGCTGATAGAATCCGGTCCGGATCGCCTCTTCTTCCCGGATAGGATGAAGACTTTGGAGCCTCTTCTGGACCTCTTCAGCCACCGGATGATGGATCGCCAGCCCCCGCTTGGGTTGGATGAAGATTTTGGAGCCAGGACGGATCGGTGATACCTGGTGAGGTGAAGACAAGGTAGGATGATCTTCAGGGGCTTAGTGTTAGGTTTATTTAAGGGGAGTTTGGGTTAGATTAGGGGTATGTGGGTGGTGGGTTGTAATGTTGGGGGGGTATTGTATGTTTTTTTTTTTACAGGCAAAAGAGCTGAACTTCTTGGGGCATGCCCCGCAAAGGGCCCTGTTCAGGGCTGGTAAGGTAAAAGAGCTTTGAACTTTATTAATTTAGAATAGGGTAGGGCATTTTTTATTTTGGGGGTCTTTGTTATTTTATTAGGGGGCTTGGAGTAGGTGTAATTAGTTTAAAATTGTTGTAATATTTTTCTTATGTTTGTAGATATTTTTTTATTTTTTGTAACTTAGTTCTTTTTTATTTTTTGTACTTTAGTTAGTTTATTTCATTGTAGTTATTTGTAGATATTGTATTTAATTAATTTATTGATAGTGTAGTGTTAGGTTTAATTGTAGGTAATTGTAGGTATTTTATTTAATTAATTTAATGATAGTATAGTGTTAAGTTTAATTGTAACTTAGGTTAGGATTTATTTTACAGGTAATGTTGTAATTATTTTAACTAGGTAACTATTAAATAGTTCTTAAAATAAATACAAAGTTACCTGTAAAATAAATATTAATCCTAAAATAGCTACAATGTAATTATAATTTATTTTGTAGCTATATTAGGATTTATTTTACAGGTAAGTATTTAGCTTTAAATAGGAATAATTTATTTAATAAGAGTTAATTAATTTCGTTAGATTAAAATTATATTTAATTTAGGGGGGTGTTAGTGTTAGGGTTAGACTTAGCTTTAGGGGTTAATACATTTATTAGAATAGCGGTGAGCTCCGGTCGGCAGATTAGGGGTTAATAATTGAAGTTAGGTGTCGGCGATGTTAGGGAGGGCAGATTAGGGGTTAATACTATTTATTATAGGGTTAGTGAGGCGGATTAGGGGTTAATAACTTTATTATAGTAGCGCTCAGGTCCGGTCGGCAGATTAGGGGTTAATAAGTGTAGGCAGGTGGAGGCGACGTTGTGGGGGGCAGATTAGGGGTTAATAAATATAATATAGGGGTCGACGATGTTAGGGCAGCAGATTAGGGGTACATAGGGATAATGTAAGTAGCGGCGGTTTACGGAGTGGCAGATTAGGGGTTAATAATAATATGCAGGGGTCAGCGATAGCGGGGGCGGCAGAATAGGGGTTAATAAGTTTAAGGTTAGGGGTGTTTAGACTCGGGGTACATGTTAGAGTGTTAGGTGCAGACGTAGGAAGTGTTTACGCATAGCAAACAATGGGGCTGCGTTAGGAGCTGAACGCGGCTTTTTTGCAGGTGTTAGGTTTTTTTTCAGCTCAAACAGCCCCATTGTTTCCTATGGGGGAATCGTGCACGAGCACGTTTTTGAGGCTGGCCGCGTCCGTAAGCAACTCTGGTATCGAGAGTTGAAGCTGCGTTAAATATGCTCTACGCTCCTTTTTTGGAGCCTAACGCAGCCTTTATGTGGACTCTCAATACCAGAGTTATTTTTATGGTGCGGCCAGAAAAAAGCCGGCGTTAGCTACGCGGGTCCTTACCGACAAAACTCCAAATCTAGGCCTATATTTCCAGTGAACATAAATATATTTAGGAGCAATTCAAACAAAAATTGTTCATGGCAAAAATAATGAAATGTTTCATAGCCGTAATATTTGTAGCTTGAAAAGGAGATGACTGATATATATATATATATAAGAGCTTTACTCTTAGAGGAAGCATTTTTCAGAAAAGAGGAATTCGAGAATGATAGGGAATGAGTTCAAGGTCTTCCATAGTAGATTAAGAAGCAATCTAAGAAGACACAGTAGAAAATGTAGCTGGTTCTAACTTTATGCAGACGTAAATGAAAAATAGATTCAAGAATTTATTAAAAAAAAAAAAGACCTGGTAAATCCTTATTGTTAATCCTGTAACAAATGTTGCATCAGTTAAAATGTTGGTAAATAGAGAGGAAACAACACTATTCAAATTTAAACTAATATTAAATACATTTTGATTTTTATGTCCCAGACATTTCTTTCTACTATCATAATAATCCTGGTTTCCAAATTCAGGTACCACCTACTGTCATTCCAATTTAGATTACCAAAACTGGTGGCTCAATTTCAGCCTCTGGGTTGGCAATGGCTTGTAGGGTAGAAGAGATATTCTTGTAATAAACCAATTGTTTTGTGCTATCTGTTTGGATAGTGAGCTTCCTTGCCTTCCTTGCATCATTCCCTTCCTTGCTTATACAGCATCTGATTGGCTATACCTTTATCCAAGATTAAAAAGTACATTGGGTTCCCTATACTAAGCAGCAGAGGCTGTTCTTGTGACAGGTCATACAAGAGCAGGGTTCATCACTGCACAAGAGAATTCTTGAGCATCTGCTGCTCACTCACTGTGAAGATGGGTGGACATGTTCCCTAGCTGGGGACCATATCCATCCGTCTGTTAGAACATGGAGGGTATAGGCTGCATCAGCTGGGAAGCATTTCCAGAAATATGTTCTCAATGCTCTTTAATGTCACAGGGCACAGTGACACTGTATTATGTATAAGCAGTAGTACTTCACTTTTAGCAGCATAGGTGCATTCTTCAGCCCTCTGGGCCAATACATCATCTGATTTTATATTAGTCCTTGAATACAATAAATAGGACAGAAGCTCTCTTGGCTGAGATGAAACCATAAAAGCATGCTTCTACTGCTGCTTATTGTCCTAAGGAAACAGTAACACGCTATTGTGTAAATGCAGTAGGGATTCACTTTAAATAACCTAGGAAATATGCTTTCCAAAGCCTGACTTCTGTACCAATACAGCCTTAAACATACTATGGGGCCTATTTATCAAATGTCTGTCGGACCTGATCTGACAGTGCGGATCAGGTCCGACAGACATCGCTGAATGCGAAGAGCAATACGCTCTCCGTATTCAGCATTGCACCAGCAGCCCTTGTGAGCTGCTGGTGCAACGCCGCCAGCAGGTGGGTGTCAATCACCCGATCGGGTTGAATTGTGGTGATCTCTGTCCACCTGCTCAGAGCAGACGGACAAGTTATGGAGCAGCGGTCTTTAGACTGCTGCTTCATAACTGCTGTTTCTGGCGAGTCTGAAGACTCACCAGAAACACGGGCCCACATGCTCCATACGGAGCTTGATAAATGGGCCTCTATATATGACTAAAATAGAAAGAAAAAAATACAGACTTGCCAAGTATGTCTGCGTATAATAGAATTAACAAAGTGGTACCAAAAATCTGCAAGACACTAATTCATTGGAAAACAGTATTTTAATGATTTTCAATTATATGTTGGATTGTTGTATTCATGGTAGCTAATCTATTACTATTATATTTTTTTACTACTATACTAATATATTTGTATTATTGGGAGAATATTTAGGTAGGTAGTGTGCATGTGTCTCGAGAACTATACCGCAGCAGTATTGCAAAAATGCTTTTGATTAATAGATGGCAGTAATATTTCCACATTGTACTACATTGTAAAAAGAATTCTTGCAAAACTGTTGCCATATAGTGTTCCACAATATAAGCACACTCCTGAGCTTACTTTTATAAAAGAAGTAAATTGGAAAGTTTTAATAAAATTGTACACTCTATTTGATTCAGGTTCATAACTAACACAATCGACAACAGGCCTGTACTTCTAGGAAGCCCACCTGGACCTGCAGTCAGAATTTGTTTTTCACTACAGTGGGCTCTGTGGGGCTCAGTCTTCACTGGCATCATATCTGCCATCCCTGCAAAATAGGGCTCACAGTGTAAGGAAAGAGTTTGGATTTCCCTTTACAATATTGTAGTAGGGTTTTCAAAATGGCCGCACAGAAAAACATGGCATCATATTTGTTTAGGAAGGCTGTGCAAATACACAAACTAATAATCACAAAGAAGGCTTGTCATCTGCTGCTTCAGGAAAGTTTTTCTCTGTGAAAGGCACATGTTGAGCAAAAAGAGGCTGCTTCTTGGGTGGTAACTAGCCATAGAACAAGCTATTATGCTATTGTTCATTTCCAGGTTGAGCGCTTCTCTCATTTTATTTATGCAAATTATGACATTTTGGGAAGTCTCCCTAAGTGTGATGCGGGAATCCAGACGTGGACCCGTTGCTCAGTGTGCTTAGAGGAATATGGCTGCACCTCACTGACGAGGCCCACAATAGGCCGAAATGTACGTCTGGGGTTTTGCTGTTTCTCTCGTTCAAAGAAGGATTGCCTGGTATTTCGGGGCTGGACTGTACTGTGAATTCAGGATCAGACTGATATGCTTCAGGAAATTTTTTCTCTGTGAAAGGCACATGTTGAGCAAAAAGAGGCTGCTTCTTGGGTGGTAACTAGCCATAGAACAAGCTATTATGCTATTGTTCGTTTCCAGGTTGAGCGCTTCTCTCATTTTATTTATGCAAATTATGACATTTTGGGAAGTCTCCCTAAGTGTGATGCGGGAATCCAGACGTGGACCCGTTGCTCAGTGTGCTTAGAGGGATATGGCTGCACCTCACTGACGAGGCCCACAATAGGCCGAAACGTACGTCTGGGGTTTTGCTGTTTCTCTCGTTCAGAGAGGGATTGCCTGGTATTTCGGGGCTGGACTGTACTGTGAAGTCAGGATCAGACTGATATGCTTCAGGAAAGTTTTTCTCTGTGAAAGGCACATATTGAGCAAAAAGAGGCTGCTTCTTGGGTGGTAACTAGCCATAGAACAAGCTATTATGCTATTGTTCGTTTCCAGGTTGAGCGCTTCTCTCATTTTATTTATGCAAATTATGACATTTTGGGAAGTCTCCCTAAGTGTGATGCGGGAATCCAGACGTGGACCCGTTGCTCAGTGTGCTTAGAGGGATATGGCTGCACCTCACTGACGAGGCCCACAATAGGCCGAAACGTACGTCTGGGGTTTTGCTGTTTCTCTCGTTCAGAGAAGGATTGCCTGGTATTTCGGGGCTGGACTGTACTGTGAAGTCAGGATCAGACTGATATGCTTCAGGAAAGTTTTTCTCTGTGAAAGGCACATGTTGAGCAAAAAGAGACTGCTTCTTGGGTGGTAACTAGCCATAGAACAAGCTATTATGCTATTGTTCGTTTCCAGGTTGAGCGCTTCTCTCATTTTATTTATCTGCTAATTTCAAACAGCGACAAACAACACTGTTGAAATGAGGGCTCCATCACACCCTTTGCCCTGGGCCCACTAAAGTTTTGTTAATCTGAATTATTTTAGTTTTCATGTCCAATTAACATCAACTATAGAATTAAATCCAAATTGTGTGGTAAAATGTAGTCTACTTTAATTGATAGTTTCTAAAGTAAAATCTCAAGCATATAATTGCCCTTTTTTGAAACATTTTGGTGGCAATTTGTATTGTTTCTCTCATTAATAGGTATTAAAAAACCAACACAATAAACAAACAAACCTATAAAATATGTTAAACCTCCCATTATTTTAGATGCAGCAAAGAAAATATAACTTTAATGTCTATTTAAAGGGGCATGTTATCAGTGTGATATACTATTGTAAAGGGAAATTATGCATCCAATCAGGATGCTTATTCAAAGACTTCCAATGGGACACTTACTTTGCACCTCTGTTTAAGATCAAAGTAAAGCAGATAAATATCTTCCCCAAAAGACTTTAGCTCACCAGAGTAAATGCTCTGTAACCAGTAAACCTTCAGCTACTCTTTTTAAAGTTATCTGCATGAAAATAAAACAGCCAAGGTGTATAATTAGTGTTGAGTTTGTGGGACATTCCTTAAACTGAGGAGGGAAATATAGTGACTATGGGGGGTAGTTATCAAGCCGTCAACCTCAAATACGCTGGAATTCCGCAGCGTATTTGTGGCGAGGCTGATTCGCCTTAGTTATCAAAGGCTACAGACCGGCAAAAGTAGAATTTAGTGACGTAAGCTTCGATCCGCCGGACTCAGTCTGACACAGATCGATTCTTACGTCACTCCAGATGTTCCGCACACAAGTGCGGCACAATCTGACTACTTTTGCTAGTTATCAAAAAACTAGCAGGTACGCTCGGCACTTTTCCGGCCCAGCGTACCTGGTTTTCAAACCGCCGCCCTGGAGGCGGCGGATCCCATAGGAATCAATGGGAGTCTGACCATAGCGAAAGTACAAGTTCGCTGCTGCCAGACATCCCATTGATTTCTATGGGAGCTGTCTACACCTAACACCCTAACATGTACCCCGAGTCTAAACACCCCTAATCTGCCCCCCCTACACCGCCGCATCTAAATAAAGTTATTACCCCCTAAACCGCCGCTCCCGGAGCCCACCGCAAGCTACTCTATACATATTAACCCCTAAACCGCCGCTCCCTGACCCCGCCGCAACTATAATAAATGTATTAACCCCTAAACCGCCGCTCCCAGACCCCGCCGCAACCTACATTATACCTAGTAACCCCTATCCTGCCCCCCCATACCGCTGCCCTCTATAATAAAGTTATTAACCCCTATCCTGCCGATCCCGCACCTCGTCCCAACTAAATAAATAGTTTAACCCCTAAACCGCCGCTCCCAAATCCTGCCGCAACCTATATTAAATTTATTAACCCCTAATCTGCCCCCCCTACACCGTCGCCACCTATAATACATTTATTAACCCCTATCCTGCCCCCCCTACACCGCCGCCGCTGTAATAAATTTATTAACCCCTAAACCTAAATCTAGCACTAACCCTAACACCCCCCTAACTTAAATATTAATTAAATAAATCTAAATAATATTTCTATTATTAACTAAATTAATCCTATTTAAAACTAAATGCTTACCTTTAAAATAAACCCTAATATAGCTACAATATAAATAATAATTATATTGTATCTATCTTAGGATTTATTTTTATTTTACAGGCAACTTTCAATTTATTTTAACTAGGTACAATAGCTATTAAATAGTTATTAACTATTTAATAGCTACCTAGCTAAAATAAAGAGAAATTTACCTGTAAAATAAAAACTAACCTAAGTTAAAATTACACCTAACACTACACTATCATTAAATAAATTATTCCTATTTAAAACTAAATACTTACCTGTAAAATAAACCCTAAGATAGCTACAATGTACAATGTTACATTGTAGCTATTTTAGGATTTATATTTATTTTACAGGTAACTTTGTATTTATTTTAGCTAGTGAGAATAGTTATTAAATAGTTATTAACTATTTAATAACTACCTAGCTAAAAGAAATACAAAATTACCTGTAAAATAAAACCTAACCTAAGTTGCAATTAAACCTAACACTGCACTATCATTACATTAATTAAATAAATTAACTACAAGTAACTACAATTAAATACAATTACATAAACTAACTAAAGTACAAAAAATTAAAAAAGCTAAGTTACAAAAAATAAAAAAATAAGTTACAAACATTTAAAAAATATTACAACAATTTTAAGCTAATTACACCTAATCTAAGCCCCCTAATAAAATAACAAAGCCCCCCAAAATAAAAAAATTCCCTACCCTATTCTACATTAAAAAAGTTCAAAGCTCTTTTACCTTACTAGCCCTTAAAAGGGCCTTTTGTGGGGCATGCACCAAAGAAAACTGCTCTTTTGCCTGTAAAAGAAAAATACAAAGCCCCCAACATTGAAAACCACCACCCACATACCCCTAATCTAACCCAAACCCCCCTTAAAATAATATCAGTCAATCGGAATTAAGGTAGGAATAATCTGATTGGCTGATTCAATCAGCCAATCAGATTGAATTTCAATCCGATTGGCTGATTGGCTGATTCAATCAGCCAATCAGATTTTTCCTACCTTAATTCCGATTGGCTGATAGAATCCTATCAGCCAATCGGAATTGAAGGGACGCCATCTTGGATGACATCCCTTAAAGGAGCCTTCATTCGTCGGTAGTCCGTCGGGAAAGAAGGATGTTCCGCGTCGGCGGGATGAAGATGGATCCTGAAGAAAGAAGATTGAAGACCCCGCTTGAAAGATGACATCGCCCGGATAGAAGACTTCTTCAGCGCCGCTTGGAAGATGACATCGCCCAGATGGAAGACTTCTACAGCGCGGCCTGGAGGATCACTTCATTGGATGGAAGACTTCTTCAGCGCCCCTTGGAGGATCACTTTTGCCGCTCCGGATCTCCTCTTCAGTTCCATCGGTGACTCGGCTGAGTGAAGACGACTCAAGGTAGGATGATCTTCAAGGGATTAGTGTTAGGTTATTTTAAGGGGGGTTTGGGTTAAATTAGGGGTATGTGGGTGGTGGTTTTTAATGTTGGGGGGGTTGTATTTTTCTTTTACAGGCAAAAGAGCAGTTTTCTTTGGGGCATGCCCCACAAAAGGCCCTTTTAAGGGCTGGTAAGGTAAAAGAGCTTTGAACTTTTTTAATGTAGAATAGGGTAGGAATTTTTTTTATTTTGGGGGGCTTTGTTATTTTATTAGGGGGCTTAGATTAGGTGTAATTAGCTTAAAATTGTTGTAATATTTTTTAAATGTTTGTAACTTATTTTTTTATTTTTTGTAACTTAGCTTTTTTAATTTTTTGTACTTTAGTTAGTTTATGTAATTGTATTTAATTGTAGTTATTTGTAGTTAATTTATTTAATTAATGTAATGATAGTGTAGTGTTAGGTTTAATTGTAACTTAGGTTAGGATTTATTTTACAGGTAATTTTGTATTTCTTTTAGCTAGGTAGTTATTAAATAGTTAATAGTTAATAACTATTTAATAACTATTCTAACTAGCTAAAATAAATACAAAGTTACCTGTAAAATAAATATAAATCCTAAAATAGGTACAATGTAATTATTAATTACATTGTAGCTATCTTAGAGTTTATTTTACAGGTAAGTATTTAGTTTTAAATAGTAATAATTTATTTAATGATAGTGTAGTGTTAGGTGTAATTGAAACTTAGGTTAGTTTTTATTTTACAGGTAAATTTCTCTTTATCCTAGCTAGGTAGCTATTAAACAGTTAATAACTATTTAATAGTTATTGTACCTAGTTAAAATAAATTGAAAGCTACAATATAATTATTATTTATATTGTAGCTATATTAGGGTTTATTTTAAAGGTAAGTATTTAGTTTTAAATAGGATTAATTTAGTTAATAATAGAAATATTATTTAGATTTATTTAATTAATATTTAAGTTAGGGGGTGTTAGGGTTAGTGTTAGACTTAGGTTTAGGGGTTAATAAATTTATTACAGTGGCGGCGGTGTAGTGGGGGGCAGGATAGGGGTTAATACATGTATTATAGGTGGTAACGGTGTAGGGGGGCAGATTAGGGGTTAATAAATTTAATATAGGTTGCGGCAGGGTCCGGGAGCTGCGGTTTAGGTGTTAAACTATTTATTTAGTTGTGGCGAGGTCCGGGATCCGCAGGATAGGGGTTAATAACTTTATCATAGAGGGCGGCAGTATGGGGGGGCAGGATAGGGGTTACTAGGTATAATGTAGGTTGTGGCAGTGTCTGGGAGTGGCGGTTTAGGGGTTAATACATTTATAAGAGTTGCGGCGGGGTCTAGGAGTGGCGGTTTAGGGGGTTAGTAACTTTATTGAGTTGCGGGGGGCTCCGGGGGCGTCGGTATTGGGGGTAGAACAGTGTAGTTTAGTGTGGGTGCTTAGTGACAGGCTAGCAATAAAGCTGTAAAAAAGCCGAAGAGCAGCGAGATTGGATGAGTGATAACTATCACAGTCCGCTGCTCATCGCCCCGTACTTGGTGCGTGGCTTTTTGAAAGATTTATTGATAACTTAGGCAAATTTTTTCAGGTCAGCGGCGGCGATGGTAGGCGAGCTTAGGCGGGCGTATTTGGCCGGCGAAGGCAGGAAAGTTGACACGTTGATAACTACCCCCCTATGTCTGCACATACTGGATGCACACTCACTCTCTAGTCCTGGGACAAGCTTCCTGATTGGATTCTTAAAGTCCTTTCCTTATATGTAGCTACTCGGAAATGTTGAAGTAAAACATATTCCTTTTCTACATAGAGATGTTAATATGCATTTCCTAGTTAGCATGTAATAGGTATTTTGGATTTGTTTTCCCACTGAAAATGCTTTTCATACATTTCATAACTGTATGTTTATAATGTAGATATTTTATTAAACAGTGTTATAATAAGCCTTTTCTAAAACTATACCTTTCTCTTTATTACAGGGGGAAAAATCACAAGCTCCCAGCCTACATTACATAATATTTCTACATCTTCATCATCTATAACATTATTATTGGCACTGGTAGTTCCCACAACGTCATGGTGAAAATTGACTTTTCCCCCCATTTTTTATTATTATTTTTTCTCTCTGACATGAATGGGGCCTATGAGGAATGAGGATACTGGAATCCTGGAACTACTCAACAATAAAACACCCAAAGACTACAAAAAAAAAAAAAAAAAA
This sequence comes from Bombina bombina, assembly GCF_027579735.1. NCBI lineage: Eukaryota > Metazoa > Chordata > Amphibia > Anura > Bombinatoridae > Bombina > Bombina bombina. The sequence continues at coordinate 1,171,525,755 of NC_069501.1, read as the reverse complement.
AACACTTTGAGGAGTGCTGGAAAATTATTTATTTATTGGTTTACCTCCAAGATTTTTTTTTTATATATAAATAGACTGGATTGCAAACCATATTTACTAACTTCTACTAAAATATAATTGGTTAAATGCGTTTGATTTCTTAATATGCATTTTATTGGTTTGGTAACTGATTTTCAGGTGTGTGCACTTTGGTTTAGCAGTGGTGTGTAGTACGTATGTAAAATGAAAAGGTTTTAGATCAACAGCTCTGGTGTTATAGATACACAGGACCAGATTTCTCAGTAGAAAAACTAGGTTGGTACCTAGGGGCACCTGGTTGATAAAGAAAATAATTATTTAATCCATTTTACCTTGTTTTGCATTTTATGTGTTGCAACGATTGCTTCTAAAAACTGTCAGTCATGTACTACTTTACACCTACTTATGTAGTAATGCAATAGAATAAATGCAATTATAATTAAATATTCGTAGGCAGAAGTTGGGTCAAAAATAAATCAGTATGGTGTCTGTGGAATCTTACTTTGTTTATCTAGAGACACCAGGTGTTTATCTGACTTGGTTTCTAAATATATTTATTTGTATTCTGATAAAATTCTCTTTGTGAAAGAAAATCTAAATTAAATCGTAAAAAACACTATATTAAAAAATATCAATAAATATTATTTTTTGTATTCCATTATGTTGCTTATATGAAATAATTTACAGGCAATTTAGCTAAACCTTAATTTCCATTGAATGAAACAATAAATAATAACTATGAAAGGCTTAAAATATATTTCTCCAACATTGGTGTGTCCGGTCCACGGCGTCATCCATAACTTGTGGGAATATTCTCTTCCCCAACAGGAAATGGCAAAGAGCATAGCAAAAGCTGTCCATATAGTCCCTCCTAGGCTCCGCCCACCCCAGTCATTCTCTTTGCCTGCTGAACAAGCAGCATCTCTACGGAGATGGTGAAGAGTATGTGGTGTTTAGTTGTAGTTTTTTATTCTACTATCAAGAGTTTGTTATTTTAAAATAGTGCTGGTATGTACTATTTACTCTGAAACAGAAAAAGATGAAGAGTTCTGTTTGTGAGAGGAATATGATTTTAGCAGCAGTAACTAAAATCGTTTACTGTTTCTACATAGGACTGTTGAGATGAGATAACTTCAGTTGGGGGAAACAGTTGGCAGACTTTTCTGCTTAAGGTATGACTAGCCATATTTCTAACAAGACTGAGTAATGCTGGAAGGCTGTCATTTTCCCCATCATGGGGACCGGTAAGCCATTTTCTTAGTCTCAAACAGAATAAAGGTCTTAATATGGGCTATAAAACTGGTAGACACTTTTATGGGCTAGATCGATTGCTTTATTTGGGCTTTTTATACAGCTTGAAGTTGAAATTCACACTTTATAACTTTGGGGAACGTTTTTTTACGTCAGGCACTGGTTTAGACACCTTCCCAGTCAGGAAGGGCCTTCTATGTAGTAGGCAGAGCCTCATTTTCGCGCCATTACTGCGCAGTTACTTTTGAGAGCAGGACATGCAGCTGCATGTGTGTGGGTCTGGAAGTGTTTGAAAAGGTTCCTAGAAGGCTTCATTTGGTATCTTATACCCCCCTGGGTTTGGTAAAGTCGCAGCAAAGGCTGTAGCTGGGACTGTAGAGGGGTTAAAACTGTAAACAGCTCCGGTTTCGTCATTTTAAGGGTTAAAGGTCTGAAATTTGGGGTGCAATGCTTTGAATGCGTTAAGATACTGCGGTGAAAATTTGGTTAAAATTGATCAATTCCTTCATAGTTTTTCACAAATTCAGTAAAAAAGTGTGCCCTGTTTAAAATTTAAAGAGACAGTAACGGTTTTGTTTTAAAACGTTTTTTGTATTTTATTGACAAGTTTAAGCCTGTTTAACATGTCTGTGCCTTCAGATAAACTATGTTCTGTATGTATGGAAACCAATGTGTCTCCCCCTTCAAAATTGTGTGATAATTGTGCCATAGCGTCCAAACAAAGTAAGGACAGTACTGCCACAGATAGTAAAGTTGCCCAAGATGATTCATCAGATGAAGGGAGTAGACATAGTTCTACATCATCTCCTTCTGTGTCTACACCAGTTTTGCCCACGCAGGAGGCCCCTAGTACTTCTAGCGTGCCAATGCTTGTTACTATGCAACAATTGACGGCAGTAATGGATAATTCCATAGCAAATATTTTATCCAAAATGCCTGCATTTCAGAGAAAGCGCGATTGCTCTGTTTTAAACACTGAAGAGCAGGAGGGCGCTGATGATAATTGCTCTGTCATACCCTCACACCAATCTGAAGTGGCCATGAGGGAGGTTTTGTCAGATGGGGAAATTTCTGATTCAGGTAGAATTTCTCAACAGGCAGAACCTGATGTTGTGACATTTAAATTTAAATTAGAGCATCTCCGCGCACTGCTTAAGGAGGTGCTATCTACTCTGGATGATTGTGACAACCTGGTCATTCCAGAAAAATTGTGCAAGATGGACAAGTTCCTAGAGGTTCCGGTGCACCCTGACGCTTTTCCTATACCCAAGCGGGTGGCGGACATAGTGAATAAGGAGTGGGAGAAGCCCGGCATACCTTTTGTCCCCCCTCCTATATTTAAGAAATTATTTCCTATGGTCGACCCCAGAAAGGACTTATGGCAGACAGTCCCTAAGGTCAAGGGGGCAGTTTCTACACTAGCTAAGCGCACTACTATTCCTATCGAGGATAATTGTGCTTTCAAAGATCCTATGGATAAAAAATTGGAGGGTTTGCTTAAAAAGATTTTTGTACAGCAAGGTTACCTCCTGCAACCTATTTCGTGCATTATTCCTGTCACTACAGCAGCGTGGTTCTGGTTTGAGGAACTAGAAAAGTCGCTCAGTAGAGAGACTCCGTATGAGGAGGTTATGGACAGAATTCACGCACTTAAGTTAGCTAATTCCTTTATTTTAGATGCCGCTTTGCAGTTAGCCAGATTAGCGGCAAAAAATTCAGGGTTTGCAATTGTGGCGCGCAGAGCGCTCTGGCTAAAGTCTTGGTCAGCGTATGTATCTTCCAAGACAAAGTTGCTTAATATCCCTTTCAAGGGTAAAACCCTTTTTGTGCCAGAATTGAAAGAGATTATCTCAGACATCACTGGGGGTAAGGGCCACGCCCTCCCACAAGATAGGCCTTTCAAGGCCAAGAATAAGTCTAATTTTCGTTCCTTTCGCAATTTCAGGAACGGACCGACCTCCAACTCTGCAGCCTCTAGACAAGAGGGTAATGCTTCGCAAACCAAACCAGCTTGGAAACTGATGCAAGGCTGGAACAAGGGTAAGCAGGCCAAGAAGCCTGCTGCTGCTACCAAAACAGCATGAAGGAGTAGCACCCGATCCGGGAACGGATCTAGTAGGGGGCAGACTCTCTCTCTTCGCTCAGGCTTGGGCAAGAGATGTTCAGGATCCCTGGGCACTAGAAATAGTTTCTCAGGGTTATCTTTTGGAATTCAAGGAACTACCCCCAAGGGGAAGTTTCCACATGTCTCACTTATCTTCAAACCAAATAAAGAGACAGGCATTCTTACATTGTGTAGAAGACCTGTTAAAAATGGGAGTGATACACCCAGTTCCAACTGTGGAACAAGGAATGGGGTTTTACTCAAATCTGTTTGTAGTTCCCAAAAAAGAGGGAACTTTCAGACCAATTCTGGATTTAAAGATTCTAAACAAATTTCTCAGAGTGCCATCGTTCAAAATGGAAACTATTCGAACGATTTTACCTTCAATCCAGGAGGGTCAATTTATGACAACCGTGGATCTAAAGGATGCGTATCTACATATTCCTATCCACAAAGATCATCATCAGTTCCTAAGGTTCGCCTTTCTGAACAAACATTACCAGTTTGTGGCTCTCCCATTCGGGCTAGCCACTGCTTCAAGGATTTTCACAAAGGTACTCGGGTCCCTTCTAGCGGTTCTAAGACCAAGGGGCATTGCAGTGGCACCTTACTTGGACGACATTCAGATACAAGCGTCGTCTCTTTCAAAGGCAAAGGCTCACACAGACATCGTTCTGGCCTTTCTCAGATCTCACGGGTGGAAGGTGAACATAGAAAAGAGTTCCCTGTCTCCGTCGACAAGAGTTCCTTTCTTGGGGACAATAATAGATTCTTTAGAAATGAAGATTTTCCTGACAGATGTCAGAAAGTCAAAACTTCTAAATGCTTGTCAAGTTCTTCACTCTGTTCCACGACCTTCCATAGCTCAGTGCATGGAAGTAGTAGGGTTGATGGTTGCAGCAATGGACATAGTTCCTTTTGCGTGAATTCATCTAAGACCATTACAACTGTGCATGCTGAAATAGTGGAATGGGGACTATACAGACTTGTCTCCAGTGATTCAAGTAGATCAGAAGACCAAAGACTCACTCCGTTGGTGGCTAACCCAGGATCACCTGTCCCAGGGAATGAGCTTCCGCAGACCAGAGTGGGTCATCGTCACGACAGACGCCAGTCTAGTGGGCTGGGGCGCGGTCTGGGACTCCCTGAAAGCTCAGGGTCTATGGTCTCGGGAAGAGTCTCTTCTCCCGATAAACATTCTGGAACTGAGAGCAATATTCAATACTCTCAGGGCTTGGCCTCAACTAGCAAAGGCCAGATTCATAAGATTCCAATCAGACAACATGACGACTGTTGCTTACATCAACCATCAGGGGGGAACAAGGAGTTCCCTGGCGATGAGAGAAGTGACCAAAATCATAAAATGGGCGGAGGATCACTCCAGCCATCTATCTGCGATCCACATCCCAGGAGTGGAAAATTGGGAGGCAGATTATCTGAGTCGTCAGACATTCCATCCGGGGAAGTGGGAACTCCACCCGGAGATATTTGCCCAGTTGACTCAATTATGGGGCATTCCAGACATGGATCTGATGGCGTCTCGTCAGAACTTCAAGGTTCCTTGCTACGGGTCCAGATCCAGGGATCCCAAGGCGACTCTAGTGGATGCATTAGTAGCGCCTTGGGCCTTCAACCTAGCTTATGTGTTTCCAATGTTTCCTCTCATTCCCAGGCTGGTAGCCAGGATCAAACAGGAGAGGGCCTCAGTGATCTTGATAGCTCCTGCGTGGCCACGCAGGACTTGGTATGCAGACCTGGTGAATATGTCATCGGCTCCACCATGGAAGCTACCTTTGAGACAGGATCTTCTAGTACAGGGTCCATTCGAACATCCAAATCTAGTTTCCCTCCAGCTGACGGCTTGGAAATTGAACGCTTGATTTTATCTAAGCGTGGGTTTTCGGATTCTGTGATAGATACTCTGGTACAAGACAGAAAACCTGTAACTAGAAACATTTACCATAAAATATGGAAAAGATATATCTGTTGGTGTGAATCCAAGGGATTCTCATGGAGTAAGATCAAAATTCCTAGGATCCTTTCTTTTCTTCAAGAAGGTTTGGATAAGGGATTATCAGCGAGTTCTCTAAAGGGACAGATTTCTGCTTTATCTGTCTTGTTACACAAACGACTGGCAGCTGTGCCAGATGTTCAAGCTTTTGTTCAGGCTTTGGTCAGGATCAAGCCAGTTTACAGACCTTTGACTCCTCCCTGGAGTCTGAATTTAGTTCTTTCAGTTCTTCAAAGGGTTCCGTTTGAACCTCTAGATTCCATAGATATCAAGATGTTATCTTGGAAAGTTCTGTTTTTGGTTGCTATTTCTTCTGCTAGAAGAGTTTCTGAGTTATCTGCTATGCAGTGTAATCCGCTCTATCTGGTGTTCCATTCAGATAAGGTTGTTTTGCGTACTAAACCTGGTTTCCTTCCAAAGGTTGTTTCCAACAAGAATATTAACCAGGAAATAGTTGTGCCTTCTTTGTGTCCGAATCCAGTTTCAAAGAAGGAACGTTTGTTACACAATTTAGATGTAGTTCGTGCTTTAAAGTTCTATTTAGAAGCAACAAAGGATTTCAGACAAACGTCTTCTCTGTTTGTCGTTTATTCTGGCAAGAGGAGAGGTCAAAAAGCTACTGCTACCTCTCTTTCCTTTTGGCTGAAAAGCATCATCCGATTGGCTTATGAGACTGCCGGACGGCAGCCTCCCGAACGCATCACAGCTCACTCCACTAGGGCTGTGGCTTCCACATGGGCCTTCAAGAACGAGGCTTCTGTTGATCAGATATGTAAGGCAGCGACTTGGTCTTCCCTGCACACTTTTGCCAAATTCTACAAATTTGATACTTTTGCTTCTTCGGAGGCTATTTTTGGGAAAAAGGTTTTGCAAGCCGTGGTGCCTTCCGTTTAGGTAACCTGATTGGCTCCCTCCCTTCATCCATGTCCTAAAGCTTTGGTATTGGTTCCCACAAGTTATGGATGACGCCGTGGACCGGACACACCAATGTTGGAGAAAACATAATTTATGCTTACCTGATAAATTACTTTCTTCAACGGTGTGTCCGGTCCACGGCCCGCCCTGGTTTTTTAATCAGGTTTGATGAATTTCTTTCTTTAACTACAGTCACCACGGCACCCTATGGTTTCTCCTGTTTTTCTCCTGTCCGTCGGTCGAATGACTGGGGTGGGCGGAGCCTAGGAGGGACTATATGGACATCTTTTGCTGTGCTCTTTGCCATTTCCTGTTGGGGAAGAGAATATTCCCACAAGTTATGGATGACGCCGTGGACCGGACTGCGCTGTCGGATCAGGTCCGCAAGACCTATGATACATAGGCCCCTAAATATCCAAATGGATTAAATTCCATTATAGATATCAACTTATTCTACTAAGGTACGTATGGGCAAGAAAATTTTACAGAGAGTATGGGTAAATAGAAAGAAACATGATTTGACAGACTACCTAAATGTACATTGATATACAATATAAAATATATGATAACAGAAAATAATTATTTTGTATAAGAAATAGGTTGGTTTTTGTTTTTTCTCTGATCTCTTTTCACTCTTCTTACAATATATATGCACATATTATACGTTGAAGGCATTACTAAACAAATAGGTTTTGTTACCTTTAAGAGAAAATTAAAACAGGTGTCTGCAATTAGCACATTGTGGCCGATTCATCAAGGGCCGAATGGCCCCTGATGTCCCTGTTTCTGCATGAGCCCTATCACATACGATCTGGTTGATTGACACCTCCTACGAATCTGCAGGGAGCGGCATTGAACAATCAGTTCACCAGAACTGCTTGTGCAATGTTAAATGCCAACAGCGTATGCTGTCGGCATTCAGCGATGTCTGTCGGACATGATCTGCTGAGCGGATCATGTCGAACAGACATTTGATAAATCAGCCCTATTGTCTCTAAAAAGCAACCTGGATAGAGCACTAAACATTTGTATTTAAGAAAATATATACAGCACCAACATTCAGACAGATACAAGCTCCCAAAATGAGACCCATAAGAACTCAAAGAAAATAGATTTGTTAATAGAAAAGGGAGTGCCAGCTGTAGGCTAAAGTATCAAATTATTAGATTAAATCAAAAAAGATATTAAAAAGATATTGAAAAAATTTTTTATTACATTCACATAAACTAGGGTACAATAGAGTAAGTGCCCCTCCGGAAAAAGGGGAGGACTAAAACATATAAACGATGAATTTACAAAAAAAAATGAAAGAATAAATAAATTAGAGTCCCAAATAATGTAAGAAAGTCTTAATATGTGATGACATCCTTATCAAATGTCCTGTGAACACAGGATTTGATAAGGATTTCATCACATATTAAGACTTTCTTATATTATTTGGGACTCTCATTTATTTATTCTTTTATTTTATTTTTTGTAAATTCATTGTTTATATGTTTTAGTCCTCCCCACTTTCCGGAGGGGCACTTACTCTATTGTTTTTAACTATTTTTAACCGTTTCATTGTTATATGTACATAGGGTACCCTAGTTTATGTGGATATAATAAATGTTTTTTAATATCTTTTTAATATCTTTTTTGATTTAATCTGCTAATTTGATACTTTAGCCTACAGCTGGTGCTCCCTTTTCTATTAACTAATAGAGCACTAAACATGCCAGTGACCATAGGCTAAAGGAAAGCTCGAAATATGTTTGGCACAATGCTCTAACCAAGGTTTTTCACATCTATTTTGGAAATAAAGATTTTTAGGGATTAGTACTTGCTTTTGGAACTGTTGGCACGAACTATAAGGTACATATATAAATACAAACACAGAACACAATTACATACAAGCAACAACAATAAAAAATGGCCGCCTATTCTCATAGGAAATAAAAGAAAACTATTATAAATAATGTTTAAGCGTAAAATTTAATTTTGAAAGATGTTAGACTTTTCTGTGTAAGCAGGCAGAACCAATTTTAATAGAATCCTATCAAATTAATTTTTTTTATTAAAATGTAGGTAATTTTTTTAGTCTGTGTTTTAAGTGATGAGCATTTTGGTGATATAGAAACAGCTCAGTTTTTTTAATGTGATCTGCATACTAGCAAACTCAAATGCTGTTGTTAATGTGAACAAGTTTGCTTCAATTCTCAGCAGTTTAATTGTTTGGTATATGTACAAAGGCAAATTAAGAACCAGTTTTTAATTTTCTGGGGATGGAAAGTGGATAGTTTTAACCTGTAGTGTGCACGATTCATCTTTGGCATCCAGGTTTGTATCTGAGCTAATAATGTATTATGCATCACTGCTCAAAGAGGTGTGATATTCATATATCACATTTACCCATGGACAGTGAAATCTTAAAGTGTTATAGGATTATAAAAATATTTTATTGGCCTATCATGCATAAAGCTCTTCATCTATTCTAGGTTTTAAAAATATTGAATCCATCTTGAAAAAAGCTGTTTCAACATTATAACCAATAACATATATTCAGCTTCTACCATAACTATTTTGCTTTTATATTGTTAAACCCATATTTTGTTAAAAATGTAAGACAATATTCATTTTCAGATGTAAGTCTTACAAAGATATACAATAATTGACTGTATTTCATCTTAACACTTTATTATGCCGATATATCTGAGACACTCTTTATTATTGACAGAGCAGGCTATTGCCTTTGAGAGTCATTTTCCTGAAACAAAATATCAAAGTGTTTTCAGCATAAGAATCTTAAAGAGCTTAAACAAACAATCATTACTTATGTTTGGGTCAATTACATTTAATAACATTAAAATACATTTTTTGTTTATGTGCAAATAAGCAAATTAATTTTTAAAAAATATATGAAACAATAAACACACAAACAGCAAAAATAAAATAGCCGGCACTCACATAATGACAAATTTCAACAAACGCTAAAAAAATAAAATGAAGAATTTAGTTATAGTTAAAGTGATACTAAACCCAAAAGTTTTCTTTCATGATTCAGATAGAGCATACAACTTTAAGCAACTTTCTAATTTACTCCTATTAACAATTTTTCTTTGTTCTCTTGCTATCTATATTTGAAAAAGAAGCCATCTAAGCTAAGGAGTAATCCAATTTTTGGTTCAGAAACCTTGACAGCATTTATCCACCAATCAGCAAGGACATCCCAGGTTGTGAACCAAAAATGGTCCGGCTTCTAAACTTACATTCTTGCTTTTCAAATAAAGATAGCAAGAAAACAAAGAAAATTTGATAATAGGAGTAAATTAGAAAGTTGGTTAAAATTGCATTCTCTATTTGAATCATGAAAGATAAAATTTGGGTTCAGTGACCCTTTAAAGGGAAATACATACAACTAAATGCCTCATCAAGGTATCTCCAGTAGTCTAAACCTAGTCTACCCAATATGGGCCATTTTCCAATCCATCAGAATACTATGCAAACTATCTTGCATGGCGTTTCTTATTGTTTTAAAATGAAAAGTCCATTTAATCAATTATAAAAACCACCTATAACCAATTTGCAGGTGTTTCAAAGGCATTTATTAATCAATAGCACCTTCTGTACTTTACATGAGGATGAGTCATTGATGATAATCCAGTTCATAATAAAATAAAATAACCATTACTATATCAAGTGATGTGAGTACACCTCATTGTCTCTTCAAAGCAGATTTGTTTAGATGTCATTGTAACATACCAAAATTATTAAAAATATTTATTTACAAATATTTAAAATGTAACAAACAGCTGCAGTCATTTATTTATGTACTTTTATATTGTTTTTACCATTTTATGTTTGTGTGTGCACTATTAATTTTGAATTCGCCATAGATGTCAGGTATATCTTCAGAAAAATTGTTGGTCTAATGCACCAAATTTAGCATATACATTACAGTGGTGGATTGTTTCAAATGTTAACCAGTATTGATGTGAAAGATACCTATATATAAACATCATGCCACATTAGCTCAAATGAGTACAGTAATAACTGTGTCAATGAAAAAACAAATTGGTTGGTCTTTGGGCATAGATTGTTGTTTTAGAAAAATGAAATATGTTCTTTATTGAGAGATTAACACACTAAAAAGGACTGTCATTAGACCTGTTCTGTGCATATTCTTCACACTTCCTCAGAGACAAATGTAAAAGATTAAATTTGTATGTAAAATGCGATAAAATAAATGATTGTCTAAGCGGTCTGGGAAAAAATTCAAATTGTTTTCTAGTTTATAAGTTTTATTGAAAAAAACATCACTACATTCTTACAATGCAAAATAACACTAACAAGTGCAATTTACATAAGACTATTTTATTGCACAGCTTTCAATTTTAATCAACTATAACATATTTCAAATTTCTCAGGTTTGACCAGCCTCCAATTTTCAGAGCAAATTCTAATTAATTGAGTAGAAACTTTCAATTGATGTATATAGCTGTTATGATAAATATTGACCAGGATGTTTGAATTTAACAAATAAGAATAAACATGTTTAAATGTTTAATTGAATATGTACAACATGCTGGTTATATTTTGTAAAAAGAAATTGTCCATAAAAGTTTCCTTATTTTTGCTTTTTACTTTGAACTATATTATTTATACCTTTATTTTCATTGTAAAGTTGAATTAATCAGATCTATGTAGCATCAGAGACTGTAACTGAACTATATTGAGTACATTCTGTAGAAAAATATAGTTCTCGTAAGCAATCCTTACAAAAAAAATATTTGGTTGTAGGTCGGAAAATCTGGTACTGTAATGATCCATGTCTTACGTTAGAAATATTGTATACAATGTGTATATACTATATATAATTGTATACTATGTGGGAGACACAGTAAATGACTAGTTCCTGTGTACTGTTCTTGTATCATTAGGTCTTTTTAATAAATAATTCTCTTTTTATTGACTTCTACCATGCGTCCTGTCCACTTTTCTCTGGAATCAATTATTATTTAGTGTCAGTTTTTTGATAGGTGCAGTGACATGCTTGTTGGATATAAAAAAAATCTGTTTAATTGCTCAAGAACTCACAGCTAATGTTTTTAAAGACCCAATCCAAGCATAATATTTGCTGTTGCCATCACTTTTTATGTGATATTCCCTATTTATACAGTACTTGTATCTTATCCTGTATGGAAAAAAATAACCTAGTGCTCTTTAATGTGAAATATTCTTATGTGAAAATGTATTCTTTAATCTTTATAAAACAAGTGGCAGAGTAGCATTTCACCATTTGCTTTATTACAACAGGTCTAAGAAAGAGATACATTCTTAAAACATTAAAAGAGAATGCTAATCAGTTAAACATTATACCACTTCATACTGTAATTCTCTATATTGTTTTAGCCTTTCAATTACTAACTACTGCATTATATTATTGTAAAAATTACAAATTTTGAATCAAGAGATTTAGGCGAATTTTTATTCAAGGCTACAATCCAAACTGCTGCATCCATCTTTGGGAAATTTATCAAGGAGATGGACTTTAAGGGAAAGTATTCCTAGCTTGGTTTAAAAAAAAATAAAATATATATATATATATATATATATATATATATATATCATTAAGTCCAGAGACATTAAAGGGACACTGAACCCAATTTTTTTCTTTTGTGATTCAGATAGAGCATGCAATTTTAAGCTACTTTATAATCTACTCCTATTATCAAATGATCTTCATTCTCTTGGTATTTTTATTTGAAAAGCAAGAATGTAAGTTTAGATACTGGCCCATTTTTGATGAACAACCTGGGTTGTTCTTGCTGATTGGTGGATAAATTCATCCACCAATAAACAAGTGGTGTCCATGGTTCTGGACTTTCTTTTTCAAATAAAGATAGCAGAGAAGGAAGAAAAATTGATAATAGGAGTACATTAGAAAGTTGCTTAAAATGACACGCTCTATCTGAATCATGGAAGAAAAATTTGGGTTCAGTGTCAATTTAAACACCAAATTATAATATTATAACAATGTTTTATGTGTAAAATAACATGATTATGCAAGTGCATATGATGCTTTGAAGACCAGTCAGCCATTAATATTATTATAAATTATATTAGATAGCCAACATTTTTTTAATACAAACATGATATGATGAACTGTAATATAGCAATTTAGAGTTAGATACAATTAAAAACCCCAAAGACTGGATGTCCCTTTTCTGGATAAAAAAAAAACAGAGCTAGTTCGTGATAGGGTAATCACAGACAGTAATAATGTCGTATAATGAAGTAAATGCACAAAAGTTGCAGTACCCAGATAAATATGTATTGGATTTAAAATAAAGTTAGCTTGGATTGCGAATCGATTAGCAATATTGTGAGCGTGCTAATTTGTATAAAGACCTAGCATAAATGTAGGGGCTAAAAACAATACGCACCAAACACAACATAAATACGTTAAAAAAAGTGTAACACTCATATGTATACTGTTTGATAAAAAAATATTCATATAAATATTGATGCATATATGTTTTTAGATGTGAATTTATATATGTATATACAAATATAAAAACATAAATACACATTATAAATATAGACACATACACCCACACACATATATATATATATAGCATAATTTATGTAAGAACTTACCTGATAAATTCATTTCTTTCATATTGGCCAGAGTCCATGAGCTAGTGACATATGGGATATACAATCCTACCAGGAGGGGCAAAGTTTCCCAAACCTCAAAATGCCTATAAATACACCCCTCACCACACCCACAATTCAGTTTAACGAATAGCCAAGCAGTGGGGTGATAAAGAAAGGAGTAGAAAGCATCAACAAAGGAAATTTGGAAATAATTGTGCTTTATACAAAAAATCATAACCACCATAAAAAGGGTGGGCCTCATGGACTCTTGCCAATATGAAAGAAATTAATTTATCAGGTAAGTTCTTACATAAATTATGTTTTCTTTCATGTAATTGGCAAGAGTCTATGAGCTAGTGACATATGGGATATCAATACCCAAGATGTGGAGTCTTCCACTCAAGAGTCACTAGAGAGGGAGGGAATAAAATAAAAACAGCCATATTCCGCTGAAAAAATAATCCACAACCCAAAAATTAAGTTATTTTCACTTTTGAAAGAAAAAAAACTTAAATCAAAAGCAGAAGAATCAAACTGAAACAGCTGCCTGAAGAACTTTTCTACCAAAAACTGCTTCCGAAGAAGCAAATACATAAAAATGGTAGAATTTAGTAAATGTATGCAAAGAGGACCAAGTTGCTGCTTTGCAAATCTGATCAACTGAAGCTTCATTCTTAAAAGCCCACGAAGTGGAGACTGATCTAGTAGAATGAGCTGTAATTCTCTGAGGCGGGGTTTCACCCGACTCCAAATAAGCTTGATGAATCAAAAGTTTCAACCAAGAAGCCAAGGAAATAGCAGAAGCTTTCTGACCTTTCCTAGGACCAGAAAATAAAACAAATAAACTTGAAGTCTTCCTGAAATTTTTAGTAGCTTCCACATAATATTTCAAAGCTCTTACCAAATCCAAAGAATGTAAGGATCTCTCCAAAGAATTCTTAGGATTAAGACACAAGGAAGGGACAACAATTTCTCTACTAATGTTGTTAGAATTCACAACCTTAGGTAAAAATTGAAAAGAAGTCCGCAAAACTGCCTTATCCTGATGAAAAATCAGAAAAGGAGACTCACAAGAAAGAGCAGATAGCTCAGAAACTCTTCTAGTAGAAGAAATAGCCAAAAGGAACAACACTTTCCAGGAAAGTAGTTTAATGTCCAAAGAATGCATAGGCTCAAATGGAGGAGCCTCTAAAGCCTTCAGAACCAAATTAAGACTCCAAGGAGGGGAAATTGATTTAGTGACAGGCTTAATACGAACTAAAGCATGTACAAAACAGTGAATATCAGGAAGTATAGTAATCTTTCTGTGAAATAAAACAGAAAGAGCGGAGATTTGTCCTTTCGAGGAACTTGCAGACAAACCCTTATCCAAACCATCCTGAAGGAACTGTAAAATTCTAGGAATTCTAAAAGAATGCCAGGAGAATTTATGAGAAGAACACCATGAAATGTAAGTCTTCCAAACTCTATAATAAATCTTTCTAGAGACAGATTTACGAGCTTGTAACATAGTATTAATCACTGAGTCAGAGAAACCTCTATGACTTAGAACTAAGCGTTCAATTTCCATACCTTCAAATTTAATGATTTGAGATCCTGATGGAAAAATGGACCTTGAGATAGTAGGTCCGGCCGTAACGGAAGTGGCCAAGGCGGGCAACTGGACATCTGAACCAGATCCGCATACCAAAACCTGTGTGGCCATGCTGGAGCCACCAGCAACACAAAAGACTGTTCCATGATGATTTTGGAGATTACTCTTGGAAGGAGAACTAAAGGCAGGAAGATGTAAGCAGGTTGATAACACCAAGGAAGTGTCAGCGCATCCACTGCTTCCGCCTGAACATCCCTGGACCTGGACAGGTATCTGGGAAGTTATTTGTTTAGATGAGAGGCCACAATATCTATCTCTGGAAGCCCCCACATCTGAACAATCTGAGAAAACACATCTGGATGGAGAGATTACTCCCCTGGATGTAAAGTCTGACGGCTGAGATAATCCGCCTCCCAATAGTCTACGCCTGGGATATGTACCGCAGAGATTAGACAGGAGCTGGATTCCGCCCAGGCAAGTATCCAAGATACTTCTTTCATAGCTTGGGGACTGTGAGTCCCACCCTGATGATTGACATAAGCCACAGTTGTGATATTGTCTGTCTAAAAACAAATGAACGGTTCTCTCTTTAGCAGAGGCCAGAACTGAAGAGCCCTGAGAATTGCACGGAGTTCTAAAATATTTATTGGTAATCTCGCATCTTGAGATTTCCAAACCCCTTGTGCTGTCAGAGATCCCCAAACAGCTCCCCAACCTGAAAGACTCGCATCTGTTGTGATCACAGTCCAGGTTGGGCGAACAAAAGAAGCCCCTTGAACCAAACGATGGTGATCTATCCACCATGTCAGAGAGTGTCGTACATTGGGATTCAAGGATATTAATTGTGATATCTTTGTATAATCCCTGCACCATTGATTCAGCATATAAAGCTGTAGAGGTCTCATGTGAAAACGAGCAAAGGGGATTGCGTCCGATGCTGCAGTCATGAGACCTAAAACTTCCATGCACATAACCACTGAAGGGAATGACTGAGACTGAAGGAGCCGGCATGCTGCGACCAATTTTAAACGTCTCTTGTCTGTTAGAGACAGAGTCATGGACACTGAATCTATCTGGAAGCCTAAAAAGGTGACCCTTGTCTGAGGAATCAAGAAACTTTTTGGTAAATTGATCCTCCAACCATGTTTCCGAAGAAACAACACTAGTTGATTTGTGTGAGATTCTGCAGTATGTAAAGACTGAGCTAGTACCAAGATATCATCCAAATAAGGAAACACTGCAATACCCTGTTCTCTGATTACAGATAGTAGGGCACCCAGAACCTTTGAAAAGATTCTTGGAGCTGTTGCTAGGCCAAATGGAAGAGCAACAAATTGGTAGTGCTTGTCTAGAAAAGAGAATCTCAGAAACTGAAAGTGTTCTGGATGAATCGGAATATGAAGGTATGCATCCTGCAAGTCTATTGTGGACATATAATGTCCTTGCTGAAAAAAAGGCAGAATAGTCCTTATAGTCACCATCTTGAAAGTTGGTACTCTTACATAACAATTCAAAATTTTCAGATCCAGAACTGGTCTGAACAAATTTTCTTTCTTTGATACAATGAATAGGTTTGAATAAAACCCCAAACCTTGTTCCTGAGGAGAAACTGGCATGATTACCCCTGAAGACTCCAGGTCTGAAACACACTTCAGAAAAGCCTGAGCTTTTACTGGATTTACAGGGATGCGTGAGAGAAAAAATCTTCTCACAGGAGGTCTTACTTTGAATCCTATTCGATACCCTTGAGAGACAATGCTCTGAATCCAATGATTTTTGACAGGTTTTATCAAAAAATCCTTGAAAAACCTTAATCTGCCCCCTACCAGCTTAGCTGGAATGAGAGCCGCACCTTCATGCGGACTTAGGGGCAGACTTTGGTTTCCTAAATGGCTTGGATTTATTCCAATTTGAGGAAGGCTTCCAACTGGAAGCAGATTCCTTGGGAGGAGGATTGAGTTTTTGTTCCTTATTCTGACGAAAGGAACAAAAACGGTTAGCAGCCTTAGATTTACCCTTAGGTTTTTTATCCTGAGGCAAAAAATCTCCTTTTCCTCCAGTGATAGTTGAAATATTAGAATCCAACTGAGAACCAAATAAATTATTACCTTGGAAAGAAAGAGATAGTAATCTAGATTTAGATGTCATATCAGCATTCCAAGATTTAAGCCACAAAGCTCTTCTAGCTAATACAGCTAAAGACATGGATCTAACATCAATTTTGATAATATCAAAAATGGCATCACAAATAAAATGATTAGCATGTTGCAGTAAGCGAACAATGGTAGATATGTCAAAATCCAATTCATGTTGCGCTAAATTTTCCAACAAGAAAGTTGATGCAGCCGCAACATCAGCCAAAGAAATAGCAGGTCTGAGAAGATGACCTGAATATAAATAGGCCTTCCTTAGATAAGATTCAAGTTTCCTATCTAAAGGATCCTTAAAGGAAGTGCTATCTTCCATAGGAATAGTGGTACGTTTAGCAAGAGTAGAAATCGCCCCATCAACTTTGGGGATCTTTTCCCAAAACTCTATAGATTTTGCTGGTAAAGGATACAATCTCTTAAACCTTGAATAAGTAATAAAGGAAGTACGTGGCTTATTCCATTCCTTAGAAACCATATCAGAAATAGCCTCAGGAATGGGAAAACACCTGGGGAAACCACAGGAGGTTTAAAAACAGCATTTAAACGTTTATTAGACTGAACGTCAATAGGACTGGTTACCTCAATATCAAAAGTAATTAACACTTCTTTTAATAAAGAACGCATATACTCTATTTTAAATAAATAAGTAGATTTGTCAGTGTCAATATCTGAGGAAGGATCTTCTGTTTCAGATAGATCCTCATCAGAAGAGGATGAATTATTATGTTGTTGGTCATTTGAAATTTCATCAGCTAAATGAGAAGTTTTAAAAGACCTTTTACGTTTATTAGAAGGTGGAAATGCAGACAAAGCCTTCATAATAGAATCAGAAACAAATTCTTTAAAATTTACAGGTATATCATGCACATTAGAAGTTGAAGGAACTGCAACTGGCAATGTACTATTACTGATAGAAACACTATCTGCATGTAAATGTTTATCATGACAACTATTACAAATTACATTCGGTGGAATAATTTCTACAATTTTACAACAAATGCACTTAGCTTTGGTAGAACCGATGTCAGGCAGCAATGTTCCAGCAGAAACTTCAGAGGCAGGATCAGATTGGGACATCTTGCTCAATGTAAGATAAAAAACAACATATAAAGCAAAATTATCTATTTCCTTAAATGACAGTTTCAGGAATGGGAAAAAAATGCAAAAGCCTAGGCCTCTTGATAGAAAAGAAAGCAGGAGGCAAAAACAATGGGGTATTGAAATAATGAAGAAAATTTGGCGCCAAGTATGACGCACAATGTAATG
Source organism: Bombina bombina (assembly GCF_027579735.1). Taxonomy (NCBI): domain Eukaryota; kingdom Metazoa; phylum Chordata; class Amphibia; order Anura; family Bombinatoridae; genus Bombina; species Bombina bombina. The sequence continues at coordinate 1,171,507,807 of NC_069501.1, read as the reverse complement.
TAAACTTTTTTGGCGCCAAAAATGACCGGAAATGACACACTTGCATCACTAATGACGCCGCCGTGTGAAAGGTCTCGGCAACACGTATGACGCCGGAAATTACGAAGTTGCGTCAAAAACATATTTTTCCGCGCCAAAAAAGTTAGCGCCAAAAATGACGCTTTAAAGTCTAACATTTGACGCACCCCTGGGCCTAACCCCCCCAATTGCAAAAAATAGTCAAATTGAAAAAAGACTAAACCCCAGGTAAGAAATAAATTTCTTAAAGTGTTTATATTCCCAAATATGAAACTGACAGTCTGCAGAAGGAAATACATGAACCTGACTCATGGCAAATATAAGTACAATACATATATTTAGAACTTTATATAATTTGCATAAAGTGCCAAACCATAGCTGAGAGTGTCTTAAGTAATGAAAACATACTTACCAAAAGACACCCATCCATATATAGCAGATAGCCAAACCAGTACTAAAACAGTTATTAGTAGAGGTAATGGTAAATTGAGAGTATATCGTTGATCTGAAAAGGGAGGTAGGAGATGAATCTCTACGACCGATAACAGAGAACCCATGAAAAAGACCCCCGTTAGAGAAATCATCGTATTCAATAGGTGATACTCCTTTCAAGTCGCTCTGACATTCGCTGTACTCTGAGAGGAATCGGGCCTCAACAATGCTGAGAAGCGCATATCAACGTAGAAATCTTAGCACAAACTTACTTCACCACCTCCACAGGAGGCAAAGTTTGTAAAACTGAATTGTGGGTGTGGTGAGGGGTGTATTTATAGGCATTTTGAGGTTTGGGAAACTTTGCCCCTCCTGGTAGGATTGTATATCCCATATGTCACTAGCTCATGGACTCTTGCCAATTACATGAAAGAAATATTCATTTGCAGTCAAACACCTTGTCATACACCAAATACCTTATAAGCCTTATACAATGTATTAATATTTATATGAATAATTTGTATCAGACTGTGTATATATAAGTGTATAAACTTCTTTCTTTTTTTTAATCTTTAATTTTTTTGTTGAGATTTTTGGCAGATGCAGTGTATAACATTTGTCCATTTACAACAACATGAAATATACATAGTGCAAGCAGACTGATATGGTAAATAAGTAGCTATACATCAGGTTTGTATGATTATAAAAACAATGGCCTAGATTTAGAGTTTAGCGTTAGCCATCAAAAGCAGCGCTAAGGGGTCCTAACGCTGCTTTTTAACGCCCGTTGGTATTTAGAGTCAGACAGGAAAGGGTCTACCGCTCACTTTCTTTCCGCAACTCCAGGCTACCGCAGATCCGCTTATGTTAATTGCGCATCCTATCTTTTCAATTGGATTTGCCTAACGCTGGTATTTGAAGTCTTGGAAGAAGTGAGCGGTAGAGCCTCTACCGAAAAGACTCCTACCGCCAAAAAAGTCAGTAGTTAAGAGTTTTATGGGCTAACGCCGGATCATAAAGCTCTTAACTACTGTGCTATAAAGTACACTAACACCCATAAACTACCTATGTACCCCTAAACCGAGGCCCCCCCACATCACAAACCCTCTAATAAAAAGTTTTACCCCCTAATCTGCCGACCGGACACTGCCGCCACCTACATTATAGCTATGAACCCCTAATCTGCTGCCCCTAACATCGCCAACACCTATATTATATTTATTAACCCCTAATCTGCCTCCCCAACATCGCCGCTACCTAAGTACACTTATTAACCCCTAATCTGCCGACCGGACCTCGCAGCCACTATAATAAATGTATTAACCCCTAAACTGCCACACTCCCACCTTGCAAACACTATAATAAATTGTATTATCCCCTAATCTGCCCTCCCTAACATCGCCGCCACCTACCTACAATTATTAACCCCTAATCTCCCACCCGCAATGTCGACGCTACTATAATAAAGTTATAACCCCTAAACCTAAGTCTAACCCTAACACCCCCCTAAGTTAAATATAATTTTAATTAAACAAAATAAATTTACTATTATTAAATAAATTATTCCTATTTAAAACTAAATACTTACCTAGAAAATAAACCATACGATAGCTACAATATAACTAATAATTACATTGTAGCTATTTTAGGATTTATATTTATTTTACAGGCAACTTTGTATTTATTTTAACTAGGTACAATAGCCACCTAGTTAAAATAAGTACAAAATTACCTGTAAAATAAATCCTAACCTAAGTTACAAATACACCTAACACTACACTATCATTAAATTAATTAAATAAATTTCCTACAATTAGCTAAACTAAAATACAATTAAATAAACTAATCTATAATACAAAACCCCCCCACTAAATTAAAGAAAATAAAAAAATATTACAAGAAGTTTAAACTAATTACACCTAATCTAAGCCCCCTAATAAAATAAAAAAGCCCCCCAAAATAATATAATGCCCTACCCTATTCTAAATTACAAAAGTAATTAGCTCTTTTACCAGCCCTTAAAAGGGCTTTTTGCAGGGCATTGCCCCAAAGTAATCAGCTCTTTTACCTGTAAAAAAAAAATACAACCCCCCCAACATTTAAACCCACCACCTTCATACCCCTACTATAACCAACCCAAACCCCCCTTAAAAAAACCTAATGCTAACCCCCTGAAGATCTCCCTACCTTGAGTCGTCTTCACCCAACCGGGCCGAAATCTTCATCCAAGGTGCGCAGAGGAGGTCCTTCATTAGGTAGAAATCTTCATCCAGGCGGCGTCTTCAATCTTGATTCTTCCGGAGCGGAGCAGAGCCATCTTCCAAGGAGCCGACGCAGAGCCATCCTCTTCATCCGGAGTCTTCTTACACAATGACGGTACCTTTAAGTGATGTCATCCAAGAGGGCGTCCCTTCAATTCCGATTGGCTGATAGGATTTTATCAGCCAATCGGATTTAAGGTAGGAAAAATCTGATTGGCTGATTCAATCAGCCAATCAGATTGAAGTTCAATCCGATTGGCTGATCCAATCAGCCAATCCGATTGAGCTTGCATTCTATTGGCTGATTGGAACAGCCAATAGAATGTGAGCTCAATACGTAGGTAGGTGGTGGGGACGTTGGGGGGGGTAATAAATATAATATAGGTTTCGGCGATGTTAGGGGCAGTAGATTAGGGGTTCATAGTTATAATGTAGGTGGTTGTGGGGGCCGGAGCGGCAGATTAGGGGTTAATATTATAATGTAGGTGTCAGCGAAAGCGGGGGCGGCAGATTAGGGGTTAATAAGTGTAAGGTTAGGGGTGTTTAGACTCGGGGTTCATGTTAGGGTGTTAGGTGTAGACTTAGAGAGTGTTTCCCCATAGGAAACAATGGGGCTGCGCTAGGAGCTGAACTCTGCTTTTTTGCAGGTGTTAGATTTTTTTTCAGCCAGCTCAGCCCCATTGTTTCCTATGGGGATATCATGCACGGGCACGTTTTTCCAGCTTACCACTACCGTAGGCAACACTAGTATTGAGGGTTGAAGTGGAGCTAAATTATGCTCAATGCTCCCTTTTCTGAGCCTAACGCAGCCACTCAGACAACTCTAAATACCAGCGTTGTCTTAAGGGTGTGCTGGAAAAAAAAGCAGCGTTAGCACCGCGGGTCTTTACCAACAAAACTCTAAATCTAGGCGAATGATAGTAAACGCAAACATTTTCTTGAAACATGTATGTCCACAACCACCCTTTTAAGGGGATTAGTAAATATAGAGTTATGTGACTAATAGAGATGCCTTTTTGTATGATAATCAATGTCCATGTATTAAAATTTAATGCGATTTTCAATTGTAAGTTTTCTAAACACTTATCTATTAGTCAAATAACCATCTCAAGTCTCTAACATTTAATATGTAAATGAACTTTATACAATGAAATCTCATTTTAGGTAGGGTTAAAATACCTCCCAAGCTGCGTGAGGCCACTCTTGGATCCCAATGAGGATATAGGGCATGGGGGAGGAACTCAAATGATATAAACGGTCAGTCTTGGACCAATGACAATAAAATGTAACTAGCATCATGAACTCGATAAGGTGAAGAAACAAAAACTTTTGATTTAAGTATTGTGAGGTACATTTAGTATCTGATTAAATATTTTACAGTATTATTATATTTAGCATGGTAATTCTATGTTTTGAACATATAGTACCTCTAAATGACTATCAATTTGTATAGATAGAGGAACTTGTATGAAATTGTACGCACTAACACTAGGTATGAGGTGTCTAGATTCTAGATCTATAAGTGATACTGCAATAGTTGTCTGCCCACTAAGTAAAACATATCTTAGCGATTAGTTCATCCATGTGCATTGTTTTTTCTTCAACAAAGTAATATAAATGTAGAGGTGGAAGTCTGCATAAATAAGCCTCATAGCTTCAAGTGTTAAGGACTAGTAAATGTCGCCTTGTCTGCTTAATTTACTATATTGAAGTGGAGTAGAAGGCTATAGCGGGAGGTAGCAGGAGGTATCCGTACACTATTATGAAAGCATGGTATCTGATTATATGATACTATATTAAGGATGATATTCTTACAGTGTATGGGAAACAATCTTCATCAATATACATACAGTATATGCAACTTCCTAAGTATAACATTAAGAGTAAGCTCCACATTTGGGGCTGAGTTAAATGATTCTCCAGCCTAGGTTATGTAAGTGGTAGGTAATAGGATGACTATCACTAAAGAACATTAACAGCTCAATTATGTGTATATAATACAAACAGGGCAGTTCTGGGCTTTCTCACCTTAGTAACTCAGAGTGCTGTGCTTTATCAGGGCTCAAAATGACCTCAACATGAGGGGATGGAATAAGAGCTAGTCCCCACTACTTAGTCCAGAGAAGCATTACCACTTATCCAATGCCATTTCTATGGAATGTCTTAATTATAGCTCCTGTCCTCGGGACATCACTGGCAATAGAGTTTACCTTCTGGTCGAAGAGTAGTGAAATAAGTGCAGCCCAGCTCGACAACGGATGTAGCCACAGTAAAACCACCTGATTCCTCAACAAGAACATGAGTGCTAGTAACTTCAATCTCCTACCGTGGAGGCCAGCCGCTCCTCCCCGGTATAGTAGGTAGTATTAATTTATGTCTCTCTCAGGATAAGGATCAGGGTTGAATAGTTGCTGAAGCGCTAAATTCTGCAAAGTTTGAGGTGGCTCTGCGTTGCAGTTCATGTTGGATCTCACGTGATAACCGTCTCACATCTCGCCAAGAACAGGGGTAGAGGCATCAGAATATTTTGGCATTATGCAGTTATAATATATCCCACCATCCAATATTTTACTCATAGGGGGAGTACCCGGATAAGGCATTGCCAGTCGTTACAATGACAAAGGTTCTGCTTCTGGATTAGTAAATAACGTGCCATCCTCCTCCCGATCTGTGTTTCTCACTGTAGCAATATGGTCACTGATACAACTGTCTAATTTGTGATCCAACTCTTGTATAAGTGTTTGTAATAGCACATGAGGTTCCTTCATATTGAATGCTAAGTGAGATTAGTTGATGACAGTTATCTTATAATTGTATTACCCGATGCACGGGGGGGGGGGTATTAAAGCCTTATCTCTAGGCCGCCTCCTGTGGTTTCAACGGTCCAGATCTGGTCCCATCGATCATATACTCTGCAAGATTGGTATCTTTAGATTCAGCACTGCTTGATCTATGCAATGTTATCATGTATTTCAGCTGATGTTGCATATATAGCTTGGTAATCATTGAATTAAGAAGATCATGATAGGAGCTCTAGATTTTGCAGCCTATCATGGCCGCCACCCAGACACATCCCCATTACACTTTATTTTAATGTATTTACAGTTTGTTGTGTGGTGCACTTTTTTTTTAATAAATAAAGAAAAAGTGGTGCTGGCACTAGGACCTAGTAATACTGGAAAAAGGACTGAAATTGAGAATCCAGTCCAGTGCTGCCCCTAATGTGTATAAACAAAAAGCAAAGAAAAAAGATTAAGGCTTAGCTAGCACTCTTTCCTAGGGATAAGTGAAATAAGTTAAAACAAATAACTTTTACTAATATTCTTTTAAAAATTAGGATAATTTCTCTATAGTGTAGTATGTACCTCACCAACCAACAATAGCTAAAATCAAATCATGTAATCACCCCCCTGTTTCCTGGCCGATATCAGCATTCGTCGGCATCAGGTGCCAGGGGTGAAAAACATGAGAGTGTAACTAATAAAAATAGCACTAATGCATTTTGACCTTGGTATTGGCCTTTTTCAATGTGAAAGTTGATAAGCCGAAGCCCTGAATGCCACCCTTTAAAATATGGTTCACTTGAACCTAGATCTTCCAATAGCCATTCAGTAATGAACAACACCTACCATGGAGCTAATCAATGCTGACTGAAAATTATCTGTAGGTGTTTGATTTTCACCCTGATAGCGGTTGGTTGATTCTATGAATGATGTCATGTAGTGGGCGGCAATAATAGGGGAGAATGACAACCAATATTCCTAGATGATCGTATTGAATTACTGTACTTACATTTCTTTGATCCATATGTGGGTTGCGATCCACTATCCTGTAAACTTGTTTGGTGTTTATAGCATTCCTAATCACATTACATGATCAGAGTATGCTTTATGTGACTCACACAGTGTCTTCTTCATAATCCCTGAGATGATTGATAGGGCACAATAACAAGATACTAGAGAATAGCGGACTAGCAAAAATTACACATATTTTTATTATGAAGATGGTGTCAATTCTATTTAGTAGCCAATGTATGGTGTCACTTATTGTAACATCTAGTGATTTAACCTTAGTGAAAATTTATCCGCAAACATGTAATCAAGATTCAGTTAAAGATAGATAATTCTATAAATGACGTCATATGGTGGGCAGCAATAGTAGTGGAAAATAACAGCCTGTGTATTTTGCAGATCATAACCAAAAATGCACATCTGTGTGATTTATATATATGTATATTTCCTAGACTGATATTGAGCACATACCTGACGTTAGTGTAATGCACATAATCTTAGTCCCTATTCATAGTGTTCTTTTTTAAAAAGCTCATATAAGGCTGGTTTCTAATACCCTGATATTCTATACTAATGAATGGGACGCAACTATGAGTTGCTGGAAAATGATAAATCGGACTCTTATAATATACCCTGTTTGTGTATTACTCAGATATGTGCACTCACAGTAATTTCAACAGAAATGCTAAGAAAGCACCACTATATGGGGGCTCCATCCCATGTGGGGACTGTAAAGTGTGCCAACACATGGTCAAAAAAGAAGTCATGGTTGATAGATTTAAAAAGAAATGGAAGATTAACACACACATATCAATTGTCAAAGTACAAATGTCATATATGTGTATCATGCTCATGTGACCGCTTTTATGTTGGGATGACCACCAGAAAGTTGGGTAAACATCTGACAGAGTATTTAAGTAATATCCGCAATGCACGAAAAGATCTTGAAAATGGCAAGCAGATTACAAGTGTGGCTAGACATTTTCAACAACACCATGGTGGGAGTACAGGAGCTTTCAGATGTTGGGGACTACAAAAGGTTAAACCTGGGATCAGAGGTTGGGGGGGGGTGTGAACAAACATTGCTCCAAAAAGAAACAAATTGGATATTCAGACTCAATACAGTCATGCCATATGGAATGAATGAAGCAAATAATTTTGGGGGTTTTCTGTAAACAAAGTGATCCTCACACAGACACAGAATCTGTACATGTAAATATTTTTACATTATCTTAGTGAATATGTGTCAGCTATATATATATGGATCTAATTTCCAAGATTACCAGTGACAAAAAACACAATACCAATTGAAGGTTTATATACCACAAACTTATTGGAGAGTGTTTATGAGATATATATGCTAGTCGTGCATGTTACGAGAATGTAAGAATCCCACATCAATTATAGGTTTGGTCTACGTATCAGTGCTAAATGTACTGTTAACAAGAGACTTTTTGCATCTGCTTCCATTGACACTATATAGATGACTGGGTATGGGAAAATACCGGTTCTAAACACATGCACGTCTATTTTTATCATAGAATATACACACCAATATAATGGGTTTTTGTCATCTCACTGATGAGTGCACATATGTGAGTAATACACAAATAGGGTATATTATAAGAGTCTGATTTATCATTTTCCAGCAACTCATAGTTGCGTCCCATTCATTAGTATAGAACATCAGGGAATTAGAAACCAGTCTTATATGAGCTTTTTAAAAAAGAACACTATGAATATGGACTGAGATTTTGTGCATTACACTCTTGTCAGGTATGTGCTCAATATCGGACTAGGAAATATACAGGGAGTGCAGAATTATTAGGCAAATGAGTATTTTGACCACATCATCCTCTTTATGCATGTTGTCTTACTCCAAGCTGTATAGGCTCGAAAGCCTACTACCAATTAAGCATATTAGGTGATGTGCATCTCTGTAATGAGAAGGGGTGTGGTCTAATGACATCAATACCCTATATCAGGTGTGCATAATTATTAGGCAACTTCCTTTCCTTTGGCAAAATGGGTCAAAAGAAGGACTTGACAGGCTCAGAAAAGTCAAAAGTAGTGAGATATCTTGCAGAGGGGTGCAGCACTCTTAAAATTGCAAAGCTTCTGAAGCGTGATCATCGAACAATCAAGCGTTTCATTCAAAATAGTCAACAGGGTCGCAAGAAGCGTGTGGAAAAACCAAGGCGCAAAATAACTGCCCATGAACTGAGAAAAGTCAAGCGTGCAGCTGCCAAGATGCCACTTGCCACCAGTTTGGCCATATTTCAGAGCTGCAACATCACTGGAGTGCCCAAAAGCACAAGGTGTGCAATACTCAGAGACATGGCCAAGGTAAGAAAGGCTGAAAGACGACCACCACTGAACAAGACACACAAGCTGAAACGTCAAGACTGGGCCAAGAAATATCTCAAGACTGATTTTTCTAAGGTTTTATGGACTGATGAAATGATAGTGAGTCTTGATGGGCCAGATGGATGGGCCCGTGGCTGGATTGGTAAAGGGCAGAGAGCTCCAGTCCGACTCAGACGCCAGCAAGGTGGAGGTGGAGTACTGGTTTGGGCTGGTATCATCAAAGATGAGCTTGTGGGGCCTTTTCGGGTTGAGGATGGAGTCAAGCTCAACTCCCAGTCCTACTGCCAGTTTCTGGAAGACACCTTCTTCAAGCAGTGGTACAGGAAGAAGTCTGCATCCTTCAAGAAAAACATGATTTTCATGCAGGACAATGCTCCATCACACACGTCCAAGTACTCCACAGCGTGGCTGGCAAGAAAGGGTATAAAAGAAGAAAATCTAATGACATGGCCTCCTTGTTCACCTGATCTGAACCCCATTGAGAACCTGTGGTCCATCATCAAATGTGAGATTTACAAGGAGGGAAAACAGTACACCTCTCTGAACAGTGTCTGGGAGGCTGTGGTTGCTGCTGCACGCAATGTTGATGGTGAACAGATCAAAACACTGACAGAATCCATGGATGGCAGGCTTTTGAGTGTCCTTGCAAAGAAAGGTGGCTATATTGGTCACTGATTTGTTTTTGTTTTGTTTTTGAATGTCAGAAATGTATTTGTGAATGTTGAGATGTTATATTGGTTTCACTGATAAAAATAAATAATTGAAATGGGTATATATTTGTTTTTTGTTAAGTTGCCTAATAATTATGCACAGTAATAGTCACCTGCACACACAGATATCCCCCTAAAATAGCTAAAACTAAAAACAAACTAAAAACTACTTCCAAAAATATTCAGCTTTGATATTAATGAGTTTTTTTGGTTCATTGAGAACATGGTTGTTGTTCAATAATAAAATTAATCCTCAAAAATACAACTTGCCTAATAATTCTGCACTCCCTGTACAGATACTGTATATAAATCACACAGATGTGTATTTAGCACTTGGTTATGATCTGCAAAATACACAGGCTGTTATTTTCCACTACCATCGCCGCCCACCATATGGTGTCATTTATAGAATTATCTAACTTTAACTGAATCGTGATTACACATTTACGGATACATTTTCACTAAGGTTAAACACAGAAATGTAAGTACAGTACTTCAATACGTCACTACATGAAGTCATTCACAGAATCAACCAACCACTATCAGGATGAAAATCACACACCTACGGATAATTTTGATTGGCTCCGTGGTAGGTTTTGTTCATTACTGAATGGCTATTGGAAGATCTAGGTTAAAAGTGAACCATATTTAAAAGGGTGGTATTCAGGGCTTCGGCTTGTCAACTTTCACATTGAAAAAGGCCAATACCAAGGCTAAAATGCATTTGTGCTATTTTTATTAGTTACACTCTCATATTTTTCACCCCTGGCACTGATGCCGATGAATGCTGATGTTGGCCAGGGAACAGGGGGGTGATTACATGATTTGATTTTAACTATTGTTGGTTGGTGAGGTACATACCGCACTATAGAGGAATTATCCTCATTTCTAAATGAATATTATTAAAAGTTATTTGTTTTAATTAACTTATATCACTTATCCTTAGGAAACAGTGCTAGCTAAGCCCCAATCTTTTTTCTTTGCTTTTTTGTTTATGCACATTTTTTTTAACCCTTACACTTTATGTGAAGTCTACACTAACCTGATTTGCACAAATTTTGTTTGCCCTCGAGTTTACCCTTTTACTTTCAACTTATAATACGTGCACAAGTTTGCACAGATGCAATATTTATCATGACCTATACTAACTTTAGCGCACCATTTACAATCTAGTCCATTGTTATGAATATTATCCTTACTTTTTACAGTAGTTTACCCGCAAAGTGTATTATGTGTTAAGACACAATAAATACTAAGAAACCTCTATATCATTCTGTTAATGTCAACTCAATATGTATAGCGGTTACCAACTTTGCAAGAGCAATGTGTAAGATTTAACAACACTCTAAATTATTGCATTTACAAAGAATAATACATATAAACCTGAATCCTTTTAGTTCGTATTTGTCTATTAATTAAGCTGAAACCCGATCAATAAACAAACATAGTATTAACCCTTTAAGGACACAGCTTTCAGTTTGCTCAATTGTTTTATGACGGAAAAATTCCGTCATATGTCCTTAAGAGGTTAAACGAATTATTGAAAATAATAAGCCATATTTGAATAAAGCAAATCAATAAGCATACACCATTACAATGATTAAATGGTTATCAGGTTAGAACTAAGGAAAACAGTCACTAAATTAGTTTATTTGCAGTAGCTTGATTGTCTAATAGTGAAACAAAAACATTTGTTTTTAAAATTCTCAGCATAGCTGGCAAGAATCAGGTAAGCTAATAATCATGGCAAACCATTCAAAAATTATATTATTAACAGATTTCTGGTTGACCTAGTGTCATTGTAGACAGATAAGACTTGGTTTAAGGGAATTACCTAACAAAACAATTGTGACTATAAAAGGACAATCAGAATTAATTATCTCACCTGAATAAAATAAGAAAGCATTGATTATAAAACTGTTCCATGTGGGTTTATCTTTATCAATATTGTGGGATCCTTCACTGGGGATCAGTGTAAATAGACCTTCTTAGGTTATCCTTGGTCCCTCTCTTGCCATTACTCTTACTTGTCTATCTGGTCAGCTTAGCTTCCCATCTCCTCTGGACAGGATGTTGTCATCGTTTATGCTCTGTGTGGCCCTCTTGCCCTCCTTATGTGGGTGAGTATGTATTTTATGGAAAACTTCACCCCTACTGATAAGGATAGGTTCACACAAATGATTGGCTTACACTAATTACAGATAATTTAACATTTTTGTTAATGAGCTAAGATTTAGCCGTCAAAATATTTTCCCCTTGGAAGATGGCACTCATTACTAAGCTATAATAGACAAATATATATTTTGTAACTATATTCTGAAAAGCAAGTCAGTATCTCTATTTGATTGTTAACCAAGGTTGAATCCCACTAAAGTTGTGTAGACTACGAGACTTACTGGAACCATATATGAATAACATGGGTATATTTGTGGATATTTATACCAGTAATATAATCATAGGAATCATGCAGCTATGTTGGGAATATCATAACTAAATATTAATTATGTTGTTAAAGTACAAAAACTTCACAGTAAGCAATTACATACTGATATGCAACACTAGTTGATAGTTACATAGTAATGCTGATTAATAATATATATGTGTAGGTGTACCTGAATATGTATGTAAATACACATGATCAATTTTGTATTTAATATTGCATGGACACATGTAATTAATATGCAATATCAAAATGGTGATTTTTCCCTGAAAAATGTTCTGACACCATAGATAGGTCACAATTTGCCAATCATCATGCATACAGATAAGGTATAGGAGAAATGATTTAGACAGGATCCTATTTGTTGTACAATATGGATATCATGTTGGGCTTTAAAGAATATCAATAGAAAACACTGGTCATTCTTATCAGAAGATAGTTCCTTGGCTAATACATTTAGGAACCTTCCATTTTTTTTCTTATGAGAAAAATCCAAATTTACATGATAAGTTGGTGAGGGCAAATATAGGTCCTTCAAAAACTTTGGATAGGCAAGGACTCAATTTGGCCCTATCCTCTGTAAAACTTGTGCAAAGTGCCATTCTATTCAACTAGGAAGCACAATCACTCCATAAATGGACACTTTACATGTGATTCACAATATGTCATATATTATATTAAACTAGTCCTAAAGCCCGTTCACATGGGCCATTTTTTGCAGTACAGCGGTCCCACCCCTTGCTCTCTCTCCCTCCCCCTCTCTTTTGCTCTCTCCCCCTCTCTTTTACTCTCTCTTCCCCCTCTCTTCTGTGCTATCTCCCCCTCTCTTTTGCACTCTCTCTCGCTCCACCTCTCTCTTGCTCTCTCTACCCCCTCTCTTTGGTTCTCTCCCCCCTCTCTTTTGCTCTCTCTCCCCTCTCTTTGGCTCTCTCACCCCCCTCTCTTTTGCTTTCTCTCCCCCCTCTCTTTTGCTCTCTCCCCTCTCTTTTGCTCTTTCCCCTCTCTTTTGCTCCCTCTATCCCCCATCTCTTTTGCTTTCTCTCCCCCTCTCTTTTGCGCTCTGTCTCTCCCCTCTCTTTTGCACTTTATCTCTCCCCCTCTCTTTTGTGATCTCTCTCCCCCCCTCTCTCCACCCTCTCTTTTGCGCTCTCTCTCCCCATCTCTTTTGCACTCTCTCTCTCCCCCTGTCTTTTGCTCTGTCTCTCTCCCTTCTCTTTTGCTCTCTCTCTCCCTTCTCTTTTGCTCTCTCTCTCCATCCCTCTATTTTGCTCTCTCTCCATCTCTCTCTTTTGCTCTTTCTCTCCATCCCTCTCTCTACCCCCTCTCTTTTGCTCTGTCTCTCTCCCCTCTCTTTTGCTCTCTCTCTCCATCCCTCTCTTTTGCTCTCTCTCCCCCTCTCTATTGCTCTCTCTCCCCCTCTCCCCCCCCCCTTTGTGCTCTCTACCCCTCTCTTTTGCGCTCTCTCTCACTCCACCTCTCTTTTGCTGTCTCTACCACCTCTATTTGGCTCTCTCTCACCCCTCTCTTTTGCTCTCTCTCTCCCCCTCTCTTTTGCTCTCTCTCCCCTCTCTTTTGCTCTTTCCCCTGTCTTTTGACCCCTCTCTCTCCCCTCTCTTTTGCTTTCTCCCCCCCTCTCTTTTGCTCTCTCTCCCCCTCTCTTTTGCGCTCTCTCTCCCCCTCTCTTTTGCCCACTCTCTCTCCCCTCTCTCTTTTGCTTCTCTCCTCTCTCTTTTGTGCTCTCTCTCCCCTTCTCTTTTGTACTCTCTCTCCCCCTCTCTTTTGCGCTCTCTCTCTCCCCCTCACTTTTGCGCTCTCCCCCCCCCTCGTTTGTGCTCTCTTTCTCCCCCCTCTCTTATGCTCTGTCTCTCTTCCCTCTCTCTCTCCATCCCTCTCTTTTGCTCTCTCTCTCTTCATCCTTCTCTTTTGCTCTCTCTCCACCTCTCTTTTGCTCTCTCTCTCCACCACTCTCTTTTGCTCTGTATCTCTCCCCTCTCTTTTGCTCTCTCTCTCCATCCCTCTCTTTTGCTCTCTCTCTCTCTCTCTCTCTCTCTCCCCCTCTCTTTTGTTCTCTTCCCCCCTCTCTTTTGCTCTCCCCCCCCCCTCTTTTGCTTTCTCTTCCCCTCTCTCTCTCTCTCTCTCTCTCCCCACCTCTCTTCCCCCTTTCTTTTGCTCTCTCTCTTCCCCCTCTCATTTTCTCTCTCCCCCTCTCTTTTGATCTCTCTTCCCCCTCCTTTTCTCTCTCTTCCCTCTGTTTTGTTCTTTCCCCTCTTTTGCTCTTTTCCCTCTATTTTGCTCTCTCTCCCCTACTCTTGCTCTTTCCCCTCTCTGTTGCTCTCTCTTACCCTCTCTTTAGCTCTTTCCCATCCCTTTTGCTCTCTCCCCCTCTCTTTCTATCTCTCTCCAATCTCTCTCGCCGTGCGGCCACGCCCAGCAACTCCCCCGCCATGCCCGGTCATGCCTCTACCATGCCCGACCACACCCACTTCCGCCCGCATCATGCCGCAAACAGGAGCAGATCAGGTAGACAGACTCTAAGGCCAGGTGTGTTTGTCCTCTGCTGTCTCTACTGCGCATGACAGCTTCAAACAAACACACTTGGCCTTTTATATTATAGGATGTTATTACTCACAATGTATTCTAAACAAGAAAATTATTAATTTATTATTTATCAAAGTATCCTTATCAAACTGAACAAAATTGTGTTAGTAAGCATGTCTAAACTTTCAATTAACCCCCTTGGAGAGAAATCAAGCCAGTTCTAAAATGTGAAGTAAATTGGGGTTTTTTTCTAGCTATTTGCCATGATTTTTTTTTTTTTTATAATATAGAGTCATTTTTACATAAGACTATATAAAAAATGATATTTGGTTCTTATGAGATAGGGTAATCCTTACTCCTTTTATGGAAGACACTAATTAGAACAAGACATACTTTAAAAAATGTTAAGTTTTATATTCAAAGTGAAAATAGAAGAAAAAAAAAAGAAAAACTACACATGAACAGATGCACATATGTACTTTTTAACAGGAGATACCAAAGTTAAAATGTTTTATCTAGTTAGGTATAGTTTTGACTGCTTGACCACACATGGTTAAAATCAGTCAAGTTGGCTTATATAGCCATTACATTAGATAATAGATGGTTTGGATGCCAATACTAGCTTCAATATATAGAAATTAATAAATCTAATGAGGTCTAATAAGGCCAAAACAGTTGTACCCGCTAGATATAAATTCCTGTATCTATCCTATCCCTGCAATGCATTAAAGATGCCTAAGCAAGTTCTGAACTTGCATAAGAGAATCCATATTTAAAATGGAGAGTGGAAGAAAAAAGGTGAGGCATTTCAAAAGCAAATAAAATGATGTTCACATTCAGGCAGGAATCATTTGGAAAATGGTCCCTCTTAATAAGAATTGAAGAGGTAAACTCTGTGTCAACACCATGAAAACACGAGTCATCTGCTGTTAAATAAAAAGCCTCTGGTGCAGTCGTTTTTGCTAAGTACCCTGGAATGCCGTATATTGGTGGAGTGAAGCTTCAAATATTTATTATGGACTTTTGAAACCAGGAATTTGCCATATTTCTGTGATCGAGCAAGAACTTTTTTTTAATTTACAAATATTTTATGAATAATAATAGTACAGAAGCTTTTAAAACAAACAGCTCCTTGTATTTTTTCTGCAGTCTTAAATAAATGAACATACTATATAAATGTAAACATATTTGAATGCATTTACACCATATTTGCTGCAATTGTTTTTCTACAGATAATTTCCAATTACTATTTGCATTATTTGGAGTAGCCGGATTAAACAAGGCTTCCCGCTGTCATTTGCAGTTCGTTATCTGATGACCCCTGGTATGACCAGTTTGAAACAGATACAGTATGTAACAGAGTTTGTCTTGTGAAGTCTATAGTGTTCACTTCCAATTCTCACAATTAAAAAGCTAATATTGCCAAAGTTAAGTTAAATAATAGGTGGGCAAAATAATTATTAAAAGTATACTGCATAATTATACATTTTATTTTGCTATCACAAAGTCCTAGATAACGAGTGGAGAGCAAAATTGTGCTTTTGCAAGTGTGATATTTGCGCTCCACACAAATGTGCCGCTGGTATTAAAAGTAAAGTGCAACGGGAACGCAACCTCACATTGGTATTGCCTGGAAGTTTTGCGTTCATGAGAGAGCACTTCCACAGGCTCCAATGGAAGCCTCGTTATGATGCCGTCAGACACAGCAAAGAACCTAGCGCAGTGCAGGGAGTAACTGAGCAGCAAACAAAAAATATATATGTATCTGAATATATACATATATCTTTATATGTTTATATACACATATTAACACATAAACATATATATATTTACTGTTTAAATCACAGTCCCCATAAACCGCTATGTAAAGGCTTTTTTCAGTGCCGTTTTTTTTCTAACACCCCAGACCAACCAACTTTAACCCCTTATAACTGCTTTGTGCAGTTATTTAAAAAAAATGCTCATATTTTTAATTAATATAAGGAACTGTACTCTTTATTTGGGGGGAATTGGGACACATTTTTTTTAATAAACCAGAGCTTGCGGTAACATTAACCAGCCACTTGTAATGGCTGGTTATTTAACGTGCAAATGTGCCCCTTTACTGGCGCACGTTAAGTTCGCACTCCACTTGTAATCTAGCCCAAAGTGTTTAATTTCTCTTTAAATTAACTGATATTTGACACAAAACATATCTATAGCTAATACTGAAACCTGACGATGGAAGATACATTTTCTAAATGACCTCAATGAGAATTAATTTGCTGTTGTTCAGAAACAAGTACTCTATTGTGTTAAAATATTATTTTCATCCACTCTATTCATTAATTAAAAATTTGCAGCCACCAAACCATTTTGACTTTTTTTTACTGTTAATGAACAAAATCCAATCAACTTTTCTGTTGGCATAAATGGAAAATACATTTCTAAAACGAAAATAAATGTCTGATTGTAACACTGATTTGCATAACATGTTTATAAGGAACCAATATAATTTACAAAAAAGGGATATCAAAACGTAATTAACCATTCAAGGACTGCAACTGTCAAAGCTTTTGAAAAAGTGGAGCGATGTAAATGCCAATTGGCTGGTAGGTACTATCCTAAGAACATTTGTGTTAAAATATCAGGCCCTAGTATTTTTTCTCCCTTAGAAAGATATTAGTCAATGGCATCATCTATTTAGCAAATTTATGTCACTCTTAGATATTTTTATTGTATAGTATTGTTTTTGAATATTATTAGTTTTGCATTTATATTAGTATGTTAGATTTTATGTTGAAATGCACTCTTGTGATCATGTTTAGACTTAGGCCCCTATTTATCAAACTTTGGCGAACCTGATCCGACAGTGCGGATCAGGTCGGCCAGACCTCACTGAATACGGAGAGCAATACACTCTCCGTATTCAGCATTGCACCAGCAGCTCACAAGAGCTGCTGGTGCAACGCCGCCCCCTGCAGACTCGCGGCCAATCGGCCACCAGCAGGGGGGTGTCAATCAACACGATCGTACTTGATCGGGTTGATTTCCGGCGATGTCTGTCCGCCTGCTCATAGCTCTTTTCGGAGCTTGATAGATAGGCCCCTTAGCCTGCATGGAAGGGTGTCCCCTATAAAAACACAGTCAAAGGCACAATCTTGTTTACGGATCTCCTAGGTAGATACAATATTGCAAGGCAGCAGGTTCATACTTTACAGTTTAAGTAATGTTAAAATACATTAGAAGAAGGTATTGTAAGTTATTTCAATAGAAACCCATAGTAGATATCTTGTTTTCAGATCACATCAAAATGAAAACAGTTCTAACAAACAATAAAAAAAAAATATTGTAAAAAAAATAAAAATACTCATCAAAGATGAAAAGTGACCATATTGCAATTGAAAATAGTGCACAGTCTGCCCATCATAAGAACATAAAATATGCATTTAGATGGTTTAGCAGTGGTGCGGAGTGAAATGGAATACAATAGGTTCCTATGAAAGTCGTGATTCTGTGATCCCTTTTAAAACACTGTTTTAAAAGGACAGTGTGAATGTGACTTAATTACTATCAAATATTAAAATAAAAAATAAAAACACAGCATTTGTAGATTTGTGTTCCTGAAGTGACTATAAAAGTATGCACAACATGCCAAGATACATATGGCATTCATATGGTTAATTAGTATTGAGGATGAATTTGCATAGCAATAGGTTAATGTCACAAATGTAAATGATTGCTTGCCTTGTACAGTTAACAAAGAGGTTACTTGAATAGATCTTTACTTTAACTTTAAGAGGTGTAAATGGCCTATTGTATCAGTCAGTTTTGGGTGACCTCCCAGTTTCTATTTTGAGAACAGGCACCTAAAGGGCCAGTATACTTGAAAATTGTTATTGTTTGAATAGATAGATAATCCCTGTAATACCACTTCCCAGTTTTGCATAACCAACATTGTTACATTAATATACTCCTAGTATCTAAGCCCCTGCAGACTGCCCCTTATCTCAGTGCTTTTTACAATCATGCATTTTACACAATCAATGTTGGTTCTTGTACCATTATCATTCTCCACACAATATAATCTTTATGAACTAGCACTGTCTGTATTGTAAGATTGTAAAAAGCTAATTAAAAGCACTAAGATAAGAGGTGGCCTGCAGAGGCTTAGGAAAAGGCAAACTTAGAGGTTATATAATATATTAATATAATAATGTTGGTTTGGCAAAGCTGAGGAATGGGTGGTTAAAGGCATTATCTATCTTTTTAAACAATAAAACAAAATTAAGTAGACTGTCACTTTAAAACACAAAAAGGCTTTGGAGCTTTACTGTTTAAAAGGTGTTCACATTTGCTGGCTTTTAGCTAAAAAAAAAATGATATTGTGATCACCCAAGACACTCGATGACCAATTCGGTCGGAAAGCAAAAAGCTTTTTCAGAACCAATTTACAAATAGTTTGTGATCAACACCATAATTCTGTTCAATTAGTAGTTCAGTAACAAATGCTCTTGCACATTAGGTGATTTTTAAATTGGTTCTTATTTTTCCAGATTAGTTTACTATTAAAAAGATGCCAAAATGTCATCCAAGTTGCTAGGTTTCATGGTTTTAAATTACAATTATGGCAAAAGTTATTCCAGTGCATCAGAAAACACTTTTTTGAATGATTTCTCAGGATATGAGATTTTTAAAGTCAGCACTTTGCAGAGATCCTCTACACGCATAGTAACATGGTATATGAGGTTGAAAGAAGACAGAAGTCCAAGTTCAACTTATACAGATTCTACATGATTTACAATAAAGAAGTTGCCAATTGAACTTACATTAAAGGGACATAATACTCATATGCTAAATCACTTGAAAGTGATGCAGCATGACTGTAGAAAGATTACATGAAAATATCACCTGAACATTTCTATGTAAAAAGGGAAGCTATTTTACCACAACATTTCTTCTGCTCGTCAGAGTAAGTGCTCTGTGGACAGAATAGAGCTGCTGTAAAGCTGAAAGTTGGGAAAAAAGCAATATCCAATCAGTATCAGCAGTGCTGTATTGAGTTGCTGTGATCTCATGAGATTTCACTTAAAGGGACACTGAACCCAAATTTTTTCATTCGTGATTCAGATAGAGCATGCAATTTTAAGCAACTTTCTAATTTACTCCTATTATCAATTTTTCTCCGTTTACTTGCTATCTTTATTTGAAAAAGAAGGCATCTAAGCTTCTTTTTTGGTTTAGTACTCTGGACAGCACTTTTTTATTGGTGGATTAATTTATCCACCAATCAGCAAGAATAACCCAGGTTATTCACCAAAAATGGGCCGGAATCTAAACTTACATTCTTGCATTTCAAATTAGGATACCAAGAGAATGAAGAAAATTTGATAATAGGAGTAAATTAGAAAGTTGCTTAAAATTGCATGCTCTATCTGAATCACGAAAGAAAAAAAATTGGGTTCAGTGTCCCTTTAAATCTCATGAGATTTAACAGTAAACTTCCTTAAACTGAATAGAAAAATAACATGACTGTGCCTGCACATGTTAGATGCACACTCCATTGGATGTCTTAAGTCACTTTACAGTGGGTGTGAATACTTAGGAAATGTAAAGTAAATATCTTCCTTTTATAAATAGATATATTCAGGTGATATTTAGTACATATTATATAGTACAATTAGAAAGCAAACTCATTTAAAGGAATAGTCTAGTCAAAATTAAACTTCCATGATTGAGATAGAGTAGGCAATTTTAAGCAACTTTCTAATTTACTCCTATTATTATTTTTTCTTTGTTCTCTTGGTATCTTTATTTGAATGTAGCACTTGCTGATTTATGGCTACATTTAAACACCAATCAAAAAGTACTACCCAGGTGCTGAACTAAAAATGGGCCTGCTCCTATGCTTACATTCCTGCTTTTTCAAATAAAGATACCAAGAGAAAGAAGAAAAATTGATAATAGGAGTAAATTAGAAAGTTGCTTAACATTTCCTGCTCTATCTGAATCATGAAAGTTTAATTTTAACTAGACTATTCCTTTAACAAAAGCAATCATATACCTGAATTCTATTTCTAGCCATAAATGTATCTAAGCCATTTTTAAATGTATCTAAGGTATTGGCATCTATTACATCATTAGTCAATGAGTTCCAAAATGTTACATGAAATGCACATTGTAAAATTCTAAAATATAAAAATGTGATTGTAGAATAACTAGGGGGTGCTCCAGAAAATGAATACATCAGTGTAAGTATATATAATATAAAAATGAGATAACCAATACTCATAAGTGATACCATATAAAAATAAAGTAGAATCCAAATGTAAAATCAAAGATGGAAAGTGAACTGTCAGTAAACCATCGAGATCATAAGATCCACTAATAATATCAATATAGCTGTTATGAGTCCATAAATCAGTGATATGAAAGATCAACCATACAGAAGTCTGTTTGATCCAAATGCAGATTGTGATGCAGCAGGTCTCTATATTGTAAAGTGTAGATGGGGAACTTGACACTGCACAGGCTGCACTCTCCCTGCTCCTTCACCAGGTAGCAGTTCTAAATCAAATCCAAAACACAGAGAGACACCAACATGTGTACATCAGTAGGTCACAACTTGGAAATGACAAACATAAGCACAGGGTACTCCCATTTGCGATGAGCACACCGATGTGTTTGTAGGGACAGACTGGTTATCACATCTGGAACCAGATAACTGCTGGTAGGTGGAGATGGTCCAACTCATATGGTAACAGGATGCTCAAATAGAAAGTTCAAGCAATGGTATCGTATAAAACATTTATTGTAAAAAACAACAGGATAAAATAATACCACCATAGAACCTTTTTACTGAAAAGAGCAACTTAAAATCTTGTATTTTTATTGCAACGCGTTTCTCTGCACTATTGCTGTTTCATCAGGCTTTATTGCACTAGGAAGAGCCTTCTGTTCCTTTTTGTGATTACATGGAACATTGTGGCCCTCTCTTGCAAGCACACAGCTAGATTAAAAGCAAAATGGAAGAGTAAATTATATTATTTGGTCAAATGGTGATATATAGAGAACCATGTCAAGGTCCCTTGCTCAATGGGCCCCTGTCTTACAGCCACACAATGCATGTCTTCCAACACATTGATATACACATAAGGGAGACACAGGCCATTTTCAATTTCCCTAGACACATACAAAACACAGATATTAGGAGATATTTATCAAGCTCCGTATGAAGCTTGATGTGCCCGTGTTTAAAAACCGCTGCTCCTTAACCTGTCCTCCTGCTCTGAGGCGGTGGACAGAAATCAACCCAATCGAAAACAATCGGGTTGATTGACACCCCCTGCTAGCGGCTGATTGGCTGTGAATCTGCAGGGGGCGGTATTGCACCAGCAGTTCACCAGAACTGCTGGTGCAATGATAAATGCTGAGAGCGTATGCTGTCAGCATTTATCTATGTGCAGCGGACATGATCCGCAATATTGGATCTTGTCCGCTCGCACAATAATAAATAGGCCCCATTGACTGCACTCTCAAAACAGATTAGCTACACATTCCATGTCACAGCAAAACTCAAAGCACTGGGCACTCACTATCACTCAAAGACAGCTACACAGCTTTCAGTGACTCAGTGATCCTATGGGCTGCAAAACCATTAAAATTAAAATATGATAGTAATATAAAAATCTTAGTTATAAATTTTGGTATAACAAATAAAAGAAAACTAGTCAGAGGCCTGAAATTCTAAGATTGCAAGCCACAAATCATTTATTTGCATTTTTTAAAACCCTTTACGTTTGAGAAGGTCTAATTTCTTTGCTATAATTACTAAAATAAATAGTAATTAGGTTTGTAAAATAAATCAGTTCCCTGATTCATTGTGAAGTTAATGATCACTAATTCAGATGATTGCTGTAAACACAGTCGACAAAGCTATTCGCGTTCATTACTGTTTCTTGATAGCGTGTCCTTATGTTTTTACAGATAAGCCTTTTTAGAATAAATATTTTGTTGTTTTTGTCCTGTCATTTTTAATAACTGGAAATTATCTGTCAAATTACATATGCAAATGTTCAATAATAAATATGAAACAGTAGAAAAATGTCTGCAAATAGTACAGAATAGAAGCCAAATATACAAAACTTGGGTTCTCGATTAATGGTATGTAAATTAATGAAGCGTATTTTCTCTACAGCATTTGGGAAGGTATTTTCACAGGCAATTAAATCATAGTTTAGAAAATTCTATTGCACTTTCATTAATGCTCTGAAATATGGAATTTTTTGAAGTTGTTTATAAGAGTCTTTTTTTCACAGCCACTAAATATTATTAAAATGTTGCAAACCAATAGTGGCGAGAATCTTCCGAAATATGTGCATTTATTTTATTAAATCAACATATAGCCATACTGATATATTGTTATATTTCCATTTAAGTCATTATTATATCTGAAGCAGAAGAAAATAAAACTATTTCAATGCGTGACTGTAAAAAAAAAAGTCACTGTTATTTACTAATTTTGACAGTGCTCTATGGATGTCTGATAATAATGCTTTCAAATGTATCCATTTTACAATTGGGTCATTACAAAGTGTGGTAGAAAAATATTTTCCCACTGTTATTAAAAAAGTATAGTGACTCATGAAAAGAAATTCTATAGTAAACTAAGAAGATTGCCAATGTGTCATGTTTACATTAAGCCTCTAATAAGCCATTTTCACAGCAGAGCTTAGATATAATGGGACATAATTCATAGCAAAAATACTATATAAATGTGTTCGCATTTACAAACCCAAATTAGCTTAATGAGGTTTAACAACTGACTTTATAATACAATACAATTGAGGACCTTTAGCATAAACAAATATTTTTAGATTTCCAACCAGGTTTTATGTTTTATTAAAGTGAACAGAGAATAAATGTATAATTGTAATGAATAATATAATTAAAGGGACATTACACTTAAAATGTAACCCTTCCATAAAGGGCCAGATTAGGAGTGGCACGCTAATAGTTAAGTGTGAGGGAAAAGGGGTTTATCGCTGGTATTTGTACGGGTTGGGTGTAGCGCAATCGTGATTTACGCTGGAATAATTATTGCATCCTCAGAGCTGTTAACTGTCGCGAAACATGACTAAGGGTCAATAAGTAGCCCAAAATGTTGTCTCTATACCAATGTTGTGGGATTAATAAAAAAAATTATTTCCTGGACTCGATTGTTCTGGATTGAAGTGTGCTTTGGAGTTGGCAAGCCCAGGACTATGTGCAGTATAGGTGTAATATGGCAAGAAACAATGGTTTTCACACTGAGAATGCCAGTGTGACCATAATTCAGCATAGTAAAAAAGTGCATTGTGCAGATCATAAATGTGTGGTAAAAGAGAAACATACAGAGCGCACACTCCACTCTGAGCGTAAATCATTTAATGTAAAAAACAGCGCAGATACTGAATACACTTACAATGTTAAAAACTTAAAAAGAAACTGGTATTCAAAGACGAAGAGCAAGACACAGGTATTCCTCTTGAAAATGTCATTACCTGGTGTATCAAAGGCGGAGAACACTTTATGCCAAGACAGAGGTGGGAGTACTACTATCTTTTTGATGCCTTTTAAAGTTTTTAACCCTAACACTAACCCCCTACCCCGTGCAGCTATAACAGATGCACCTCTCCTTTTTTTTAGACTTTAGAGTGTGTCTGTGGAAGTTTGTTCCCATTCAGTGTCCATTCAGTCAAAAGGGTATTTATGAGGGACACAGTCATGTTGAAAAAGGAAAATGCCTTGCCAACCCAAACTATTATCACAAAGTTGGAAGCAACCAACTGTCTAAAATATTTTTGTATCCTGTAGCATTTAGATGACCCATTACTGAAACTAAGGGGCCAAGTCCAAACAGTGAAAAACAGCCCTGAACATTATCCTTTCTCCACCAAACTTTACAGTAGACACTATGCATTCCAGCAGGTAGCATTTTCCTTGCTTCCATCACACCCAAATTCATCCATCATACAATACATTTCCATTGCTCCAGAGTCCAGTGGCAGCATGCTTTATACCACTTCCACTGATGCTTGGCATTGCACATCTTGACAGCTTGTTTACAGCTGTTAGGCCATGGAACCAATTTTATGAGTTTTCTTGTGCAGTTTGCCTCCAAAGGCAGTGTGAAACTTTCCAGGGAGCGATGCAACAGATAATGGATGATTTTTTACTTGCTACATGCTTCAGCAATTAGCGACCCTGCTCTGTGAGTTTGCATGGCCTACCATTTCTTGACTGAGCTGTTGTTTATTCTGGACACTTACACTTCACAATAATAGCTCTTAAAAAAGTCACAAAAGTGAAATCCTATGACAGTGCCACATTCAAAGTCATTGAGTTCTTCAGTGTGACTCTTTGTATTGCCAATGTTTGTTTATAGATATTTCATTGCTATGTGCTGGATTTATGCATTTGTTTTCAATGGGTGTGGCTGAAACACCTGAACTCAATAATTAGCAGACTTATCCACATTCTTTAGCCATATAGTGTAACTTATCAGGCAGTAGAGTGACTTTTTACTGCATTTTTTTGAGTCCCTATTGTTTATTTCAATAGAAAACAGTTTCCTTGTTTGCTGTGTGCTGTATTCTGTACATAGCTAGTACTATTACAGCCAGTGAGATATGGCTGTTGTGTAGAGGGCTCTGCACATCTATTAGTGCTGGCCAGGTAGTGCAGAAATATAGTGAGTTGTTTGGGTAATTAAACTAGTCAAAGGCTTGAAATGCGTAACAAGAAATGACAACACAAGAACGTTAGCTCTCAGTTTTTACTTTAGCTGCAAATGTTTAATAAATATAAATTGCAAATATTCTGTTTGACCCATTAAGCAATCTAGCATCTGTACTATACTGCACTGCACCTCGTTACACAATCCTAGTCTTTTTTACTGGTACCTCTGGCTTGTTAATGAATGATACTAGGTAGGTCATTTATCTAGTCTGAGGCTCCACTGTGCGATATCCTTCTTTACGCCTGGATAGCAGACTCTGTGCAGACACTATTGAGTTCAGTGTAACAGCGCAACCCTCTGCTCCAACACCCTGTGTTTTGAGAGGCTGACTGAGGATCTCTCATTAGCCAGCAAAAATAGAGCTCCTCCCCTTTTCAACCTTCTGACAATGGTGAAACTACTGCTCATATCCAGGAGTTTTGTTATCAAAAAAGCCCCAGAAAAACATTCTCAAAATGTTTATGTATGTATTAGAGTATTAATAAATCATTACAAATATCTATTTATCTACCACATATATTTCTGGAAATATTTTTAATATATTTATATTTAAATTCACTATATGAGAAACAAAAGAAGAATTTCTTTTTTTTTTTTTTTTTAAGTTCAAATCAGCTTTATTTATAAAAAGAAAAAAGTTTGGAGACGCATCTCCCTCAATGCATATATAAAGCCAGTTCCATTTTCTTAATTAAGATTAATATACAAAAGAAAGAGAACATTGTCCAATTACAAGAAAAACTTGTAAACATTTAAATAAGACTGAGTTAATAAGGTGTGTCCTACAAGAGAAAACAAAAACAACAACCCTATTAAGGTATCATACATCATAAGATTACAATACTGCATGTTACTTTCACCAATAGGCGTGCTACACTTTAAACAAAAACCTATTCAAAATGCATAACAAAGTATATTGTCTGTAGCACATACAGTGATGTTATTAAAACACTTTAGAGTCCTAAACCCTTAGATACCATTCTTATATATTATTGGTAGTGATGTCGCGAACATAAAATTTTAAGTTCGTGAACAGCGAACGCGAACTTCCGCAAATGTTCGCGAACCGGGCGAACCGCCATAGACTTCAATAGGCAGGCGAATTTTAAAACCCACAGGGACTCTTTCTGGCCACAATAGTGATGGAAAAGTTGTTTCAAGGGGACTAACACCTGGACTGTGGCATGCCGGAGGGGGATCCATGGCAAAACTCCCATGGAAAATTACATAGTTGATGCAGAGTCTGGTTTTAATCCATAAAGGGTATAAATCACCTAACATTCCTAAATTGTTTGGAATACCGTGCTTTAAAACATCAGGTATGATGTTGTATCGATCAGGTAGTGTAAGGGTTACGCCCGCTTCACAGTGCGCAGTGTAGGTGATATACCTGCCCTGACCATGCTTTGCAGACCAGGTATCAGTGCTCAGATGGACACTTGCCCCAACACTGTGTGCCAGACATGCCATTATAGCAGACTTATATGGCTTTGGCGTTGCTTTTTGGTAATTAGAAGGCTGCTAAATGCCACTACGCACCACACGTGTTTTATGCCCAGCAGTGAAGGGGTTAATTAGGGAGCATGTAGGGAGCTTGTAGAGTTAATTTTAGCTTAAGTGTAGTGTAGTAGACAACCCAAAGTATTGATCTAGGCCCATTTTGGTATATTTAATGCCACCATTTCACCGCCAAATGCGATCAAATAAAAAAAAATTGTTCACTTTTTCACAAACTTTAGGTTTCTCACAGAAATTGTTTACAAACAACTTATGCAATTAGGGCATAAATGGTTGTAAATGCTTCTCTGGGATCCCCTTTGTTCAGAAATAGCAGACTTATATGGCTTTGGCGTTGCTTTTTGGTAATTAGAAGGCTGCTAAATGCCACTGCGCACCACACGTGTTTAATGCCCAGCAGTGAAGGGGTTAATTAGGGAGCATGTAGGCAGCTTGTAGAGTTAATTTTAGCTTTAGTGTAGTGTAGTAGACAACCCAGAGTATTGATCTAGGCCCATTTTGGTATATTTTAATGCCACCATTTCACCGCCAAATGCGATCAAATAAAAAAAATGTTTTCACTTTTTCACAAACTTTAGGTTTCTCACAGAAATTATTTGCAAACAACTTATGCAATTATGGCATAAATGGTTGTAAATGCTTCTCTGGGATCCCCTTTTTTTCAAAAATAGCAGACTTATATGGCTTTGGCGTTGCTTTTTGGTAATTAGAAGGCTGCTAAATGCCACTGCGCACCACACGTGTTTAATGCCCAGCAGTGAAGGGGTTAATTAGGGAGCATGTAGGCAGCTTGTAGAGTTAATTTTAGCTTTAGTGTAGTGTAGTAGACAACCCAAAGTATTGATCTAGGCCCATTTTGGTATATTTTAATGCCACCATTTCACCGCCAAATGCGATCAAATAAAAAAATTTTTTTCACTTTTTCACAAACTTTAGGTTTCTCACAGAAATTATTTACAAACAACTTATGCAATTAGGGCATAAATGGTTGTAAATGCTTCTCTGAGATCCCCTTTGTTCAGAAATAGCAGACTTATATGGCTTTGGCGTTGCTTTTTGGTAATTAGAAGGCTGCTAAATGCCACTGCGCACCACACGTGTTTTATGCCCAGCAGTGAAGGGGTTAATTAGGGAGCATGTAGGCAGCTTGTAGAGTTAATTTTAGCTTAAGTGTAGTGTAGTAGACAACCCAAAGTATTGATCTAGGCCCATTTTGGTATATTTAATGCCACCATTTCACCGCCAAATGCGATCAAATAAAAAAAAATTGTTCACTTGTTCACAAACTTTAGGTTTCTCACAGAAATTATTTACAAACAACTTATGCAATTAGGGCATAAATGGTTGTAAATGCTTCTCTGGGATCCCCTTTGTTCAGAAATAGCAGACTTATATGGCTTTGGCGTTGCTTTTTGGTAATTAGAAGGCTGCTAAATGCCACTGCGCACCACACGTGTTTAATGCCCAGCAGTGAAGGGGTTAATTAGGGAGCATGTAGGCAGCTTGTAGAGTTAATTTTAGCTTTAGTGTAGTGTAGTAGACAACCCAAAGTATTGATCTAGGCCCATTTTGGTATATTTTAATGCCACCATTTCACCGCCAAATGCGATCAAATAAAACATTTTTTTTCACTTTTTCACAAACTTTAGGTTTCTCACAGAAATTATTTACAAACAACTTATGCAATTAGGGCATAAATGGTTGTAAATGCTTCTCTGGGATCCCCTTTGTTCAGAAATAGCAGACTTATATGGCTTTGGCGTTGCTTTTTGGTAATTAGAAGGCTGCTAAATGCCACTGCGCACCACACGTGTTTTATGCCCAGCAGTGAAGGGGTTAATTAGGGAGCATGTAGGCAGCTTGTAGAGTTAATTTTAGCTTTAGTGTAGTGTAGTAGACAACCCAAAGTATTGATCTAGGCCCATTTTGGTATATTTTAATGCCACCATTTCACCGCCAAATGCGATCAAATAAAAAAAATTTTTTCACTTTTTCACAAACTTTAGGTTTCTCACAGAAATTATTTACAAACAACTTATGCAATTAGGGCATAAATGGTTGTAGATGCTTCTCTGGGATCCCCTTTGTTCAGAAATAGCAGACTTATATGGCTTTGGCGTTGCTTTTTGGTAATTAGAAGGCTGCTAAATGCCACTGCGCACCACACGTGTTTTATGCCCAGCAGTGAAGGGGTTAATTAGGGAGCATGTAGGCAGCTTGTAGAGTTAATTTTAGCTTAAGTGTAGTGTAGTAGACAACCCAAAGTATTGATCTAGGCCCATTTTGGTATATTTCATGCCACCATTTCACCGCCAAATGCGAACAAATTTAAAAAAAACTTAAATTTTTTCGCAATTTTAGGTTTCTCACTGAAATTATTTACAAACAGCTTGTGCAATTATGGCACAAATGGTTGTAAATGCTTCTCTGGGATCCCCTTTGTTCAGAAATAGCAGACATTTCTGGTAATTAGAAGGCCGCTAAATGCTGCTGCGCATCACACGTGTATTATGGCTAGCAGTGAAGGGGTTAATTAAGTAGTTTGTAGGGAGCTTGCAGGGTTAATTTTAGCTTTAGTGTAGAGATCAGCCTCCCACCTGACACATCAGACCCCCTGATCCCTCCCAAACAGCTCCCTTCACTCCCCCACCCCACAATTGTCCCCGCCATCTTAAGTACTTGCAGAAAATCTGCCAGTACTAAAATAAAAGGTTTTTAAAAAAAAATAATTTTTTTTAACATATTTACATATGCTGTGGTGTAGCATCCCCCCTTAGCCCCCAACCTCCCTGATCCCCCTCCAAAACAGCTCTCTAACCCTCCCCATCTGCCTTATTGGTGGCCATCTTGGGTACTGGCAGCTGTCTGCTATTATTTCACAGTCAAATAAGTGTTGTTTTTTTTAAATGTACACTACTGTTATACCAGATATGAGTGGTGGCATTGGGCAAGTGGGCACAGTATACGCTGTGAGCCTGACACACATGCTGGCAGGCAGGCAACTGCAATTAGATTACACAGGAAAAAAAAAAAAGCAGACTGATGTTCTAGCCCTAAAAAGGGCTTTTTGGGGTGCTGTCCGTACAGCAGAGATCAGATGAGTCGTTCAGGACTGTAGTGGACACTGAATACACTAGCCTAGCTATCGATTTCCCTATTAAATCAGCAGCAGCTACACTGTCCCTCCTCTCACTAAGAATGCAGCTTCCAAATGAATCTAAAATGGATGCTGTCCAGGAGGTGGGAGGGTCTGGGAGGGAGGGTCTGCTGGCTGGAATGTGTCTTCTGACTGTGAGGTACAGGGTCAAAGTTTACTCAATGATGAGGAATGTTGGGCGGACCGAACATCGCATATATCTTACTTTTATTGTTAAGGTACGTATGTAAAATTACGTACATTGTTTAAGACGTTATTGCATTTAAGGCAACTGAACATAGCTTTGACATCTCAAAATTACAAAGTAAAAGGAAGAAAAACCAACTTAATATGTAGATTACTTTCTGATTAGCCTCCTATTAATAGACTTTCTCTATACTGTGACCATAAAAAACTCAGTTTCCTGTCCTCCTAATATTATTATTACGCAGACTAAAACTTCCCACACAAACACACAAACCAACACACACACAAAAAAAAAGAATATATATATATATATATAAAAATATATAAATTGTCCTATATCTAAGTAATTCTCTCCATCAGTGTCCCCAATTATACAGCCATTCTCCTCTTAGATTTGCTTCCAATATCAAAATAGAATCTTGGAAGGGATAGATTATATACTTCTGCAGTTCCAACTCCAATGATTTTATATAGCATTCCCATTTCCTTAAACAGGTTTTACAAAAGAAGAATTTCTAAATATATAATATACTGTATGTGCATGATCAGTGAAAATAATAATTAGGAGATCTAACTAAATTCCTTAATATTTTTTAAAAGGTGAGGAAAATCCATTAGGAGAGGTTATTAAAAATTACCCCATCATAGTAATGCAAGCGAACTTTATGTTAAATGCTATATTCAACAAAATGATCAGCTTTCTGTTCGTTCCTAATAGATGAAGATAAGCTTTTATTCACAAAAAAATATAAATCAAA
The DNA here is from genome assembly GCF_027579735.1 of Bombina bombina. Classification (NCBI taxonomy): domain Eukaryota; kingdom Metazoa; phylum Chordata; class Amphibia; order Anura; family Bombinatoridae; genus Bombina; species Bombina bombina. Next base: position 1,171,476,872 of record NC_069501.1, on the reverse strand, counting down.
GAAGACAAGTGCATCAAAAGCCAATAACCCTAGCTTTTTTTTTTACATCTAAGGCCCCAATAAATTCTAAAATAAAGTCCTCAAAGCGAAGCCTCTGGAGTGTTAACTCCATAAAATTCTATCTGACCCTATCAAAGGCCTTTTCCACATCAATCGATATGGTTAGTAATGGAATCTTTTTAATCTATGAAAGTGAAAAAGGTGTTCATAACCATCTAACACTATCAGCAATATGCTGGAACTAATATAAAAGGCAATTTGACATTAATTCAGAAGAAAAATCAGCTAACAATGTCTATAGGCAGATAAGGCTTTATCTTCTTTAGTTTGTTATATTTGTTTGACGCATTTCCATTGGCAAAGGGTCATTACCCTATGGGGCCGATTTATCATGGGCCGAATGGCCCCTGATGCCCTTGTTTCCGCGCGAGCCTTCAGGCTCACTGGAAACAGCAGTTATGAAACAGCGATCGGGTTGATTGACAACCCCTGCAAGTGGCCGCAAATCTGCAGGGGGCGGCATTGCACAAGCAGTTTACCAGAACTGCCTGTGCAATGATAAATGCCGACAGCATATGCTGTCGGCATTCAGCGATGTCTGTTGGACATGATACGATACAGCATATCATGTCGGACAGACATTGATAAATCGGCCCCTAAGACTTTATTAGACACCACACAAAATGATGACATTTAAAATATTTTATAATAGAAGCTTGTTTACATACCAAGTTTCAGAGCCTTCTAAAATTCTCAGGTTTTTCAACTTTTCTGTACATTAACTGAAACTTTTACCATAATAAAAGAAGAAGAGGCTATACTCGCTGGATTACTTTTATCCAGAAAACTATTAATATTTGTTTTATGTATCACAAGATCTATAATACTATATTACATATTTTATTATATAGCAATGCTGGGCATGATCAGCAGTGCTGGAGCATTATTCAGTTAGCGTGTTTGCTGAGAGTTCCAGGGCTGTAACTGATGTGAGATTTTCAGTGGCCGAGACATGTTTTTCATTCCTTATAAGAGGAAATTACATTCTTGCAAAAACATTTCATAGAAGATCATTGGAAATAAACTATATAGATAAAAGCACCTGACCAACAGATCTATATGAGCTTGTTGGTAGGAATGGAGGAATGTGTTGCAAAAATGAATTTTTTTTAACACATTCGTTCATTCGTTTTGAATTTCGAATGTTTCCACAACATTCTAACATTCGTTTAATGTAATATAATTTCTAATTCTTTTTTTAAATGTTATTTTTCCATTACATTTTTTTAATAATTCAATATAAATTCTGCAATATTTGAATGAGAATTATTTGAATCTATATATTTGTAATAGTATTTCTAATGTTCTTTTTAAATATAATATTCTAATTATGCAATATATTCGAAATATAAACATTCTAGTTGATATATTTGTATCTATTATCTATCAATTTACTAAATTCCCTACCACATTAACTATTGAATTTCTGAATAGTATTTGTTAAATTGAATATTATATTTGAAATTTTGAATGGGGATATTCAATTTAATTATGAACATTCAAAAACAAACGTAACATTCAATTACCACATTTTCTGCTAGATTACAAGTTGTGCGTTAAGGTAAAAAAGCAGTGTTAAGAGGTCCTAACGCTGCTTTTTTACGCCCGCTGCTATTACAAGTCTTGAAGGCTTAGGGTCACCGCACACTTCTTTGGCCTTACCGCAAAACGACTTACGTAAACTTCGTAAATTCTTTTTTCTATGGGACTTCCATAGGGCCGGGTATTACGAGTCTGTCCTGGGAGGCCAAAAAGTGAGCGGTACACACTACCCCGTCAAGAGTCCTAACGCATTTAAAAGTCAGTAGTTAAGAGTTTTATGGTACAACGCCGTAACATAAAATTCATAACTAAAGTGCTAAAAAGTAAACTAACACCCATAAACTACCTATTAACCCCTAAACCGAGGCCCTCCCACATCACAAACACTAAAATAAAATTTTTAACCCCTAATCTGCTGCTCCGGACACAGCCGCCACCTACATTATACTTATGAACCCCTAATCTGCTGCCCCCAACATCGCCAACACCTACATTATATTTATTAACCCCTAATCTGCTGCCCCCAATGTCGCCGCCACCTACCTACACTTATTAACCCCTAATCTGCCGCCCCAACATCGCCGCCACTATAATAAACATATTAACCCCTAAACCACCGCACTCCCGCCTCGCAAACATTAGTTAAATATTATTAACCCCTAATCTGCCATCCCTAATATCGCCGCCACCTACCTACATTTATTAACCCCTAATCTGCTGCCCCCAACGTCGCCGCCACTATACTAAATGTATTAACCCCTAAACCTAAGTCTAACCCTAACCATAACACCCCCTAACTTAATTATAATTTAAATAAAACTAAATACAATTACTATCATTAGCTAAATTATTCCTATTTAAAACTAAATACTTACCTATAAAAAAAACTAAGCTAGCTACAATATAACTAATAGTTACATTGTAGCTAGCTTAGGGTTTATTTTTATTTTACAGGCAAGTTTGTATTTATTTTAACTAGGTAGAATAGTTATTAAATAGTTATTAACTATTTAATAACTACCTAGCTAAAATAATTACAAAAGTACCTGTAAAATAAAACCTAACCTAACACCTAACACTACACTATAATTAAATAAATTAACTAAATGAAATACAATTACCTAAATTAAATTAAATTAGCTAAAGTACAACCCCCCCCACTAAATTACAGAAAATAATAAACAAATTACAAAGATATTTAAACTAATTAAACCTAAGCTAATAACCCTATCAAAATAATAAAAGCCCCCCAAAATAAAAGAAGACCCTAGCCTAAACTAAACTACCAATAGCCCTTAAAAGGGCCTTTTGCGGGGCATTGCTCCAAAGTAATCAGCTCTTTTACCTGTAAAAAAAAATACAAACAACCCCCCCAACAGTAAAACCCACCACCCACACAACCAACCCCCCAAATAAAATACTATCTAAAAAAAACTAAGCTCCCCATTGCCCTGAAGAGGGCATTTGGATGAACATTGTCCTTAAAAGGGAAGTTAGCTCTTTTTCGGCCCAAAGTCCCTAACCTAAAAATAAAACCCACCCAATAAACCCTTAAAAAACCTAACACTAACCCCCTGAAGATCGACTTACTGTTCTGAATATCCAACATCCATCCTCAAGGAAGCAGTAAGTCTTCATCCAACAGGGCCGAAGTCCTCAATAAAGCCGGGAGAAGTCTTCATCCAAGCCGGGCGAAGTGGTCCTCCAGGTAGGCAGAAGTCTTCATCCAGACGGCATCTTCTATCTTCATCCATCCGATGCGGAGCGGCTCCATCTTCAAGACATCTGACGCGGAGCATCCTCTTCATCTGACGAACTAACGACGAATGAAGGTACCTTTAAGTGACGTCACCCAATATGGCATCCCTTAGATTCCGATTGGCTGATGGAATTCTATCAGCCAATCGGAATTAAGGTAGGAAAAATCATATTGGCTGATGCATTCATCCAATAGGATTGAACTTCAATCCTATTGGCTGATCCAATCAGTCAATAGGATTGAGCTTGCATTCTATTGGCTGATTGGAACAGCCAATAGAATGCAAGCTCAATCCTATTGGCTGGATCCCTTAGATTCCAATTGACTCTATCAGTCAATCGGAATCTAAGGGACGCCATCTTGGATGACGTCACTTAAAGGTACCTTCATTCGTCGTTAGTCCATCGGATGAAGAGGATGCTCCGCGTCGGATGGATGAAGATAGAAGATGCCGTCTGGATGAAGACTTCTGCCCGTCTGGAGGACCACTTCGCCCGGCTTGGATGAAGACTTCTCCTGGCTTCCTTGAGGACTTTGGCTCGGTTGGATGAAGACTTCTGCCGCTTTCTTGAGGATGGATGTCAGATCTTCAGAACAGTAAGTCGATCTTCAAGGAGTTAGTGTTAGGTTTTTTTAAGGGTGTATTGGGTGGGTTTTATTTTCAGGTTAGTGACTTTGGGCCGCAAAAGAGCTAACTGCCCTTTTAAGGGCAATGCCCATCCAAATGCCCTTTTCTGGGCAATGGGGAGCTTAGGTTTTTTTAGAGAGTATTTTATTTGGGGGGTTGGTTGTGTGGGT